>NC_090254.1:22481065-22513565 GCF_037325665.1 Littorina saxatilis
TCCAAAATTGTGAAAACATATACTACGAATGTGTCTGTGCGTGTTCGAGCGTTATTGTGTGTGTGTGTGTGTGTGTGTGTGTGTATGTGTGTGTGTGTGTGTGTGTGTATGTGTGTGTGCGTGCGGCCGGGCGTGCGTGCGTGCGTGCGTGCGTGCGTGCGTATCTTTTTTAATCCTCGACCTTTTGTCCCGTAGACGTTTTGCTGTTGACCTTTTGTCACCCTCGACCTTTTGTCGCACTCGACCTTTTGACTCTTGACCAAATGTCCTCGACCTTTTGTGCCTCGACCTTTTGACCCTCGACCTTTTGGTTCTCACCCATCGTATATATCTCTCATCAAAATCTCATGTCCAATATAGGCAATAAAACCTGACGGACATTAAGCCCCCAGTTTGCAGTTCTTTCACAACCTCTACAAACCCCCGAGTTATTTTCAAACCTCGTGTATTTATCATGTCTTCCAGAGACTCCAAGGAGGACGTGGCGTTCGCCGAGTCACGCATTCGGGCCCAGACGATCGCGGCGGAGGACGTTCTGCACGACATGGGTGCCATCAGTATGATCGCCTCGGACTCTCAGGCCATGGGTCGTGTCGGAGAGGTCATCACGCGCACCTGGCAGACCGCTGACAAGATGAAGCTGGTTAGGGGACGGCTGCCCGAGGAGAAGGTAAGAGGACATGAGAATGAAATAAAAAATGGATAACAGGGAGGGTTGAAGGCCCCCCGCGGGTTAGGGGGAGTCCCATATTGGTTGGGACGAGAAAGAATTTACCCGATGCTCCCCAGCATGTCGTAAGAGGCGACTAACGGATTCTGTTTCTCCTTTTACCCTTGTTAAGTGTTTCTTGTATAGAATATAGTCAATGTTTGCAAAGATTTTAGTCAAGCAGTATGTAAGAAATGTTAAGTCCTTTGTACTGGAAACTTGCATTCTCCCAGTAAGGTAATATATTGTACTACGTTGCAAGCCCCTGGAGCAAATTTTTGATT
The DNA here is from genome assembly GCF_037325665.1 of Littorina saxatilis. NCBI lineage: Eukaryota > Metazoa > Mollusca > Gastropoda > Littorinimorpha > Littorinidae > Littorina > Littorina saxatilis. Next base: position 22,482,059 of record NC_090254.1, read on the forward strand.
AGTGCTTTTGTGAACAAGAAACAATTGACAAGTGGCTCTATCCCATCTCCCCCCTTTCCCCCGTCGCGATACAACCTTGATTGGTTGAAAACGACGTTAAACACCAAATAAAGAAAAAAAAGAGGGCTGAAGCAGCCTGCATGCAACTGAGGTACACACACACACACACACACACACACACACACACACACACACACACACACACACAAAAGGAGAAAATGAAGAAGAAAAAAAGGAAATGAGAATTGTGAGTGGAAGGTCATACAAGTTCGTGCATGCAGTGGAGGCGAAGAAAATGTGACATTGTACTAAACTTAGCCAACAAATTATTGCGACAAAGTTCGCACCCAAATTAAAGCATTAATTCCCGTGTCATTGAATTCAAACTTTCTATGCCAGTGAAGGCCCTTCACTTGACCATCTGGATCACCTTTCGGATTAAAGATTTATTTTACAGGTGACCGCCTGTCAAATCAAGGGTAACCGGGATCGATGGAAGTTTGTTTTCGTTCACAGTTATTGCCTTTGTCACGCTCTAAAGTCGGGGTAACACCCGAAAACATGCCCCTAATGGTTTCCCCGTGAGGGCGTAAAACAGCAGTTATCATCAGGCCTGGGGGCTACGAAGTGGAGTGACATCTAACGTAGATGACTATAGGTCGACGTGTTAATGAATGATTTGTTTTGTCTATGATCAAACGTTTCAATACCTAACCTTTGTCGTTTACGGATTGTTGTTGCATGTATACTGTATGTAATCTTTTTGTTGTCAGGGAGAGAATGACAACGTTCGCATCAAACGCTACGTGGCCAAGTACACCATCAACCCTGCCATAGCTCACGGGATGTCCTCTCTCATCGGCTCCGTTGAGGTGTGTACCAAATGTGTTTTTCTGTCTGTTTGTCGGTCTATCTGTCTGGCTGGCGGGCTGGCTGGCGGGCTGGCTGGCTGGCTGAGATTTCTTCCCCCTCTCTCTCTTGTTCTCTCAACTCGTCTATCTGTTCGTCTGTGTGTTTGTTTGCCTCCCGTAATTTTCCTTTCGGTCTGTTCGGAATATTTTCGAGCGAGATTGTTTTAAAGATAATATTCTTTCCGTGTAAGCCATCCTCTGAATCATCATTAAGGCTTTTACATAGGATCAGTTTATAAACATACGAGAAACCTGCAGCCTGGCTGCTCTCTAGGCAGAGTTGGAATTGTATGTGTTGATTTTGTCAGTTACACCTTAATTAATCTTTTAAATTTTAAAGATACGCATTTCATCTACGAAAGCATGACTAGGTTTGTGGCAATTTTTGCGGACTTTTACATAAGAAGAAAGTGTATTCGAAAGTGTTTTACCAAACGAAAAAAAAATCTGTATTTTTGCAGGCGAACAAAATGGCTGACCTTGTTCTATGGAGGCCAGCGTTCTTTGGCGCCAAGCCGGAAATGGTCATCAAAGGGGGACAAATTACCTGGGCCCAGATGGGTGAGCGGACAGCAGTTAATCATTTCTCTCTCTCTCCCCTCCTTCTCCCCCCTCCCCGCGTCTCGCGCTCTCTCTCTCTCTCTCTCTCTCTCTCTCTCTCTCTGTCTCTCTCTCTCTTTCTCTCTCTCTGTCTCTCTCTCTCTCTCTCTCTCTCTCTCTCTCTCTCTCTCTCTCTCTCTCTCTGTGGCGGCTCACAGAGTCTCCCCGTCTCCCTCAGTTCTGCTTTCAAAAATGACAAATGTGTTTCATTCCCCAGGGGTTGTGTCTGGGGTGGTAACTTACCACGACGCTTCATTTTTGCCGGGCACTCTCCGTGTCTCTCTCTGTCTGACTGCTGGATCTGTCTGGGTCTATCTTTGTCTGTCATTTTCCTCTCTCTCTCTCTCTCTTTACCTATCTCTGTCCCCCTTTTCGTCTCTCTTTGTCTCTCTCTGTCTCTCTACCGTTTATCGGGTCTGCCTGGCGGTTTGTCTGTCCGTCTGCCTGTTTGTTGGCTGGTCTTGTCTGTGTGTCAGTCCGTATGTGAGTAGTACAAAATATGTGTCTCTTTTTTTTTCAGTCAGTGCTTGTCTGTCAGCCCACTTCCCTTCTCTCACTGTCTGTGTGTCTGTCTGTCTGTCTGTGTGTCTGTCTGTCTGTCTGTCTGTCTCTCTCTCTCTCTCCGTCTGTGTGTCTGTGTGTCTGTCTCTCTCTTTCGTTCTCTCTCCGCCCTCTCTCTCTCTGTCTCTCTCTCTCTCTCTCTCTCTCTCTCTCTCTCTCTCTCTCTCTTTACCTCGCTCAGCCATTTATTTGTGTGTATGTAACCATATTTTTTCTTGTTTATGCCTATCGGTCTGTCCCCCCCCTCTCTCTCTCTCTCTCTCTCTCTCCCTCCCTCTCTCTCTCTCTCTCCCTCCCTCCCTCCCTCTCTCTGTCTCTCTCTCTCCCTCGCTCTCTCTGTCTCTCTCTCCCTCTCTCTCTCTCTCCCTCTCTCCCTCTCTCTCTCCCTCTCTCTCGCTCTCTCTCTCTCTCTCTCTCTCTCTCCCTCCCTCCCCCTCTCTCTCTCCCTCCCCCTCTCTCTCTCCCTCCCCTTACTCCCCCTTCCTCGCCCCCCCCCCCCCGCCTCATCTGCCTCACACCTAATTCCTTTTCGAAATGACAAATGTGTTTCAATCCCAAGTGGGGCGTGTTGCCGACTAACCCAATTACCTTCTCTTCGCTGCTTTTTCGCACAAGCTTTCCATCTTCATTTTTTTGGCGCTGACACAGGGTAATAACCCATCTTGATGGGGTAATTTAACCCCAAAGGGAAACAGGAATCAATTGCTTGTAGAAATAGCCAGGATTCTGATGCGTGTCTGGATTTAGGGCTGTGGGTTAATTGCTTGGTGCACTGGGGCCTCTTGCCTTCCACTGTGACAATCTGTTGCTGTTACATAATTGTAATGGATATTTCTGTGTCAAATTGTTGGCATTGGAAACCCAGACTTTTATGATTACTGCTGAATATGTTCAAAAGTATTTTAATAAAATTAATGAGAAGCAGAAAAACCCTTATGGAAACAATGTTTTCTGGACGTTTGCAGCGTGTAAAAAGTTGCCCTTTTTTACATTTAGTCAAGTTTTGACTAAATGTATTAACATAGAGGGGGGAATCGAGACGAGGGTCGTGGTGTATATGTGTGTGTGTCTGTGTGTCTGTGTGTGTGTTTGTGTGTGTGTGTAGAGCGATTCAGAGTAAACTACTGGACCGATCTTTATGAAATTTTTCATGAGAGTTCCTTGGTATGATATCCCCAATTCTTTTTTTTTTCATAAATGTTTTTTATGACGTCATATCCGGCATTTTGTAAAAGTTGAGGGGGCACTGTCACACCCTCATTTTTCAATAAAATTGATTGAAATTTTGGCCAAGCAATCTTCGACGAAGGCCGGACTTTGGTATTGCATTTCAGTTTGAAGGCTTAAAAATTAATTAATGACTTTGGTCATTAAAAATCTGAAAATTGTAATTAAAATTATTTTTTTATAAAACGATCCAAAATTACGTTTATCGTATTCTTCATCATTTTCTGATTCCAAAAACATATAAATATGTTATATTCGGATTAAAAACAAGCTCTGAAAATTAAAAATATAAAAATTATGATTAAAATTAAATTTCCGAAATCAATTTAAAAGCAATTTCATCTTATTCCTTGTCCGTTCCTGATTCCAAAAACATATAGATATGATATGTTTGGATTAAAAACACGTTCAGAAAGTTAAAAAGAGTAGAGATAGAGAAAAGCGTGCTATTCTCCTCGATCAGCGCAACCGCTACCGCGCTTTTCTGTATTGTTAATTTCACTGCCTTTGCCACGAGCGGTGGACAGACGATGCTACGAGTGTACGGTCTTGCGCAAAAAAATGCAATGCGTTCAGTTTCATTCTGTGAGTTCGACTGAGCTTGACTAAATGTTGTATTTTCGCCTTACGCGACTTGTTAATAGCTTTAGATTAATTTTGCTTGGTAACGATATCAATAAATCGCAGGATAATGGTGTTGAAAAATACCCACAAGATTATAAACAAAGCCAAAGAAACACTTATACCTTCTTACGTTAATGATGAATGCGGATGGAGTGTTGACCCCTTCATGTCATGTCTTTTTCTCAACTCTCTTCATCCCCACCACCATCCCCTCCCCCTCCCCCCCTCCCCCTCCCCCTCCCCCTCCCCTTGGGCAGTACCCCGTATCACTCCCCATACCACTCACGCACCCCGTCCTCAATCATTAGAACACAGAAGCGGTGACTAATGTCTAATAACTCATTATTTGACGTTGCCCAATACACCGAAAGAAGTAAACACACAGAAAAACAAAACAAATCAACAGTATTTTGCAGCAACATCAGCCACTCCGCTTTGTAATGAACAGCACCCCTACCCACACAGCTCCTATTCGTATTTGTTACAACGAGACTCATCACTGTTATCATGGTTTTTGTGGATAAACTTAGCTTTGTCATCTCGATTGTGCGCTTTTTTTTTAATCCACAATCTCCCACCTTTGGTGACAGATACTCTAAATCTTCACACGCACGCACGCACACACACACGTACACACACACACACGCGCGCGCGCGCATCACACCTTCCCTCCAACCACCAACAGCAACAACAAGCGACTGGCACGGTTGGCCTAGAGGTAAGGCGTCCGCCCCGTGATCGGGAGGTCGTGGGTTCGAACCCCGGCCGGGTCATACCTAAGACTTTAAAATTGGCAATCTAGTGTCTGCTCCGCCTGGCGTCTGGCATTATGGGGTTAGTGCTAGGACTGGTTGGTCCGGTGTCAGAATAATGTGACTGGGTGAGACATGAAGCCTGTGCTGCGACTTCTGTCTTGTGTGTGGCGCACGTTAAATGTCAAAGCAGCACCGCCCTGATATGGCTCTTCGTGGTCGGCTGGGCGTTTTAAAAAGCAAACAAACAAACAAACAACAAGCTACAACCACCACTGTATTTCACAACATCACCCACTTTCTCAGATCTAATGAGCAACTTCCTACTCCTCCACCCTCTTCGCTGACGCATACACATACTCCACAAATAATCTTAATTCCTCCGTATTAGCCGAAATAGCCTAAACGATGTGTTTATTTGCAGGCATGCCGAATGCGTCCATACCAACTCCGCAACCAGTGAAACAACGCAAAATGTTTGGCGCCTACGGAAAAGCTGTGGGTGCGCACTCGGTGGCTTTTGTCTCCAAGGTAATGGAAGACAGTGTGATTCAGTGTCGTCGTTGTCGTTGGAGTTGGCGTTGGTGGTAGAGTTAGTCATTGTTTTGTGTTTTGTTGTTGATAGAGGTGATGATGGCGGTGGTGACGGTGCCTGTGGTATAGTCGTTTATGTCGATGTTGTTGTTGTTGTTGTGGTGGTGGCGAAAGCGGCGGTGTTTGTGGTGGTAGATGTAGTAGAAGGGAAGGTAATAAAAGTGGTGGTAGTAACCTGCGTGTGTGTGTGGGGGGGGGGGGGAGGGGGGAGACAAGCATCTCTCAGATACTAACAGACGGACCTTCATGAAAACTGATGCATAGATCTACATTTTCCAGTCAATTTCCTAACTGAGGGCAACTTTTCTGCGGGCGGGCGCGCACGCGCGCGTGTGTGTGTGTGTGTGTGTGTGTGTGTGTGTGTGTGTGTGTGTGTGTGTGTGTGTGTGTGTGTGTGTGTGTGTGTGCGTGTGTGTGTGTGTACGTGCACGTGTACATGCGTACATCCGTACATGCGTGTGTGACCGTGTGTGTGCGTGTTTGGTCGTGAAATGTCGAGGGGGAGAAATCCGAACGACACTTTGCTGGACTACTTTGACACTCAAGCTGAACAGACCAAAAGAAACACTTTTTGCTTGAGGGGGTTGTGAGTATTCTTTTGTAGACACAGGTCAACCTTTTCTTGAGGCATCGATGATGGCTCAAAGAGACGACGTGCCTGCGGGCGTGTTTGTATAGTATGCAATGGCTTGTCTGTTATTCTGTTTAGTTGTCTGCCAGAGTTAGTCAAACTACTTGTCAATATCCTTCCCCTTCCGTCAGTCATCTCCTAATGGAAGTTGAATCATAGGTTGTTCTGCTTCCTAAGAAAGTGCACTGAGAGCGCATAACAACGACAAAACACATCTTACATGTTACAAAAGGTCAATCCGATATGAACCAAAGATAACGTTTTGTTTTTGAGACTTTACTGTTACGCAATGTCGGCTAATCCGTAATTTATATTCAGATTTTGTTTTCGAGATTTACGATTTAATTAAGGATATAAATAACGGAACATCTTCAAGTCCGGTAGAAAAAAACCCCATCCTGAAGAAGGGGCTTCAGAAACAGGTTTTCAAGCTGTGCTGTTGATGTTTCGCATGTGCTTGAGTTGAAGGATGCTCGCATCTCGTGTAAGAGCGTGAACAGACCTGCTGTGATGAACACGATTGCTTACACAAGAAGGAATGAACCTTTAAAGTTGAAATTCGAAGACTATAATGAAATCGGTTTTAATGCTATCTGTCCCTGTGGAATTTCCAGGAGTCTGGCGGCTGAAAACCTGATAAACACGCGGTATGCTTTGCTGCAAATTAACAGAGAGACAGAAAACGTTCCGCTAAGATCATCACTTTTGAGAGAGAGAGAGAGAGAGAGAGAGAGAGAGAGAGAGAGAGAGAGAGAGAGAGAGAGAGAGAGACAGACAGACAGACAGACAGACAGACAGACAGACAGACAGACAGAGAGACAGACAGACAGAGACAGAAAGACAGACACAGGCAGACACAGACAGAGACAGACAGGGAGGGAGGGAGACGGACAAACGTACGGACAGACGGACAGACAGAGGGAGCGTCAAAGGGAGAGGGAGAAAACTAGACGGACGAATGGACGATACCATAAGCTTGAGCTTGTTGATGATCCGTAACATGTATCATGTTCAAATACATATGAATTGTTGAATAAACACTGTTTAAACCAATGGTCGGTCAGACAGGTAGAGAAGCAGACAATGGACGGTCAGACAGGTAGAGAAGCAGACAATGGACGGTCAGACAGGTAGAGAAGCAGACAATGGACGGTCAGACAGGTAGAGAAGCAGACAATGCATGATGTTCAGAAAGATAGACTTGTATGTGTTTCTTTTGGAAACATTGAGGCAAGCTTTTCCACGTGACATCATGAACAAATCACGAGCGAGCGGCGTGTCTCCTAAACGTGGATGGGGACCAGGAAGAAAAGTTTATGATCTTTCATAATTCATTTTAGAACACTGTAACCAACGATTACAATAGAAACGACGGAAGTTATGGGTCAGGAGAGGGAGAGAGGTATGGACAGAGCCAGGGAGGAGAAGAGAAGGAAAGGGTGGGGTGATGGATACAAGAAAATATAGGTAAAACAAAGACAGACACACAGAGTGATAGAAAGACAGAAAACCAGACAGGCTCGAGTGCAGAAAGCAGTTAGACAGACAGACAGACAGACAGACAGACAGACAGACAGACAGACAGACAGACAGACTCTCTCTCAGTCTCTCTCTCTCTCTCTCTCTCTCTCTCTCTCTCTCTCTCTCTCTCTCTCTCTCTCTCTGGATTCCTTCTCGTCTAAACAGACAGACAGACAGACAGACAGACAGACAGATAGACAGACAGACAAGCAGACAAACAGATATTAGAGTCGCAGTCAGGCAGAAAACCACAGACATAAACGAAACCCTCAAACAGAACGGGAAACCACTGACAGAACGAAAAACCACAGACAGAACGGAAAACCACAGACAGAACGGAAAACCACAGACACACAAAACACACACACACACACACACATACACACACACACACACACACACACACACACACACACACACACACACACACACACACACACACATAAAAAGCGAACAAAAAACAGACGGAGAAAACACTCCCTCTTCAATACCCAAGCATCGTTGTTTGTTGCAAGTAACGGATGTCTTCTCTCCAGAACCGACCGAAATTCATCGCGAAGGTCTTCAGTTGGGAATTGGCAAGCAAGCACACGAAGCCTTATCGATCGAGCTCAACCCTATAAAGCGACCGTCACTCTCTTCAGTGCATTGTGTTTGAGGTCATTCCGCCACGTCGACCTGAACGATTCGGGCCCGTGCCCGCTGTCGTCTTTTCTTCGGGCTATTCCTCCCGCAGACAGGTCCGGGCACCCGCTGGGGGATTGCCTTTGAGAGCCTGGGTTTAGTTCCTTCAAATTTCCTGCCTCGGCGAATGTGTGTGTGTGTGTGTGTGTGTGTGTGTGTGTGTGTGTGTGTGTGTGTGTGTTTTGGGGGGTGAGTGTGTGAGTGTGAGTGTGTGTGTGTCTGAGTATGTGTTAGTGTGTGTGTGTGGGGGGGTCAGTGAGGGTGCGTGTGTGTGTGAGTATGTGTGTGTGTGTGTGTGGGGGGGTGTGAGGGTGCGTATGTGTGTGTGTGTGTGTGGGAGGGGTCAGTGAGGGTGCGTGTGTGTGTGAGCATGTGTGTGTGTGTGGGGGGGGTGAGGGTGCGTATGTGTGTGTGTGTGTGAGTATGTGTGTGTGGGGGGGGTGAGGGTGCGTGTGTGTGTGTCTCTCCCCCCCTCTCTCTCTCTCTCTCTCTCTAATTCTATCTATCTCTCATTCTCCCTCTCTCTCTTTCCCTCGGAAAGTCCTCGGAGGAACAGCGGAGCTCTCCCCCCCCCCCTCTTTCATGACCTGATTTTCTCTCATTTTGGAAGTTTCAAAGAAGGGGGTTCCCGTATACAGTATACGTCAAACTTCAGCCTCTGCCAACAATTTAGCCACCTCAATTCTCAACGTTTGGCGTGGTTTTGTTTCGTTTTTGTGTTCGTTTTATATTTATTTCATTTTTGTAAGTGATTATAGCGAGCGCTTCTCCCCAACGGAAAATAAAACAAGAAGTTGTGACGCAAGCTACTCTGTTGGGAGATTGCAACAAAAGGGAATATAAAGTACTGGATTACGCGCGGCTTTTCCTCTGAGACTGGGGCCACCCTAAAGGGACGTGCGCTATCAATGCTGCGGATCCTGATGCCTGCAAAACAGGGGCAGGAGATTTTGCCGATTTTAGCATCTCTCTTCAGAGTACAATGGAACTCAGTTTTAAGACCGTCCGTCCCCCAAATGGAACTCAGTTTTCAGACCCTCCGTCCCCCAATCCCAATTTGTTTACCACCTTGAATTTCTTTGTTTTCTTCCTTGCCTCTATAGCTCTGTCAATTTATATCTAGTTTATGAGTCACTCTGTTTTCAAGATCGCCTCAGATTGTTTTAGGCAGTAAGACGGGGGTTCCACTGCCACTGCCACTGCGTCAATGTTGCGAGTGCTTGCAAAAATAGGGGCAGGCTTTTTATTTGATTTGATCGATTTTAGCTGCCCTGTGGAGTGTTGCAAGATGCTTGATAAATCCCTAGTTGTGTCGTATCTCCTCCTCCACGCGACCTAAAGGGTAGAGATTGGGATGGGAGAAATAATAAAGGCGGGGGGGGGGGGGGGGGGGGGGGGGGAGGGGGGGGGGGGGGGGTAAGAGTTGGGTGTGTATGAAAAGTGGGGTGGCTGTGGATGTGCATTTTCCTGCTCAGCATAAAATTGGCTATTCAGATATTTGGGCAACTGATGGCACTGTTCCGATCACACCAAAAAGAACATTTGGTGGTGATTCGATACATTACGGTGATGATGCTTCCTGATGAGACCAAGTAGCGCTGTGATATGCCTTACATGTGAATAGTATTTAAAGAATAAGTCGAGAACAAAACAGAGAACAAGATCGATGCTGAGTCGGCTTGGCACGACCCTCCCCCCCCCCCCCCCCCCCCCCCCTGGGTTCTCGAGACAAGACACACCAACAATAAATATTTCTGTCTGTGACCAGGCTTCCATGTCAACGGTGCAGAAATACGGACTGTCCAAGCGACCGGTGCCGGTGGTCAATTGCCGAGGGATCACCAAAAAGGACATGATCCTCAACGACCTTTGCCCAAATATCACAGGTCAGTATTTCGAGATTCAAGACTCAGTGATCTATTATCGTCACCTGAGGTAAGGACTATTATTTGGTCGTGTCCGATTTCAGACACAGAATCATTGTGCAAATCACTGCAGTTAACAATTTATATTTGTTTATTGGTCACTCTTCAGATGTAAGAGTGAAATTGTAGAGCCAGAGAGGTGCATGATCGCATCAAGTCGCTTTTCAAACATGTTCAAGATAGACTGCCCCTAATCTCAGTTTCACTTCGTTTCAGTGTGGAAGGCAAATCATGTAGCATTAACTTCAAGTGTGACCGACATTTTGTTGGCACGTCATCAACGAAATGCATTGAGAAATCCAAGAAGAAGACGAAGAAGAAGAAAAAGACAAAGAAGAAAAAAAATCATGTTTCATTAAATTGACCTGTCCTTAGTCCTGAGTTTGAAACATTTTCATTTATCTTTTTTTGGATTACACTTACACTTTAATTTATTTTCCTTTCGTTTTTTCCAGTGGATCCCCAGTCATACGAAGTGCACCTCATCACACGGGGGGCTGACGGGAAGGAGGGGAGAGAACTCCTTACCTGTCCTCCCGCCATGCGTCTGGCGCTTGCGCAGCGCTACTTCCTCTTCTGATCGCTTTCGTCACTTCCGGTACAGCACCGCCACTGAATAAGTCTCGTTCTGTTTCTACTGCTAAAATCTTGAGGCCTCTGCACTGACTATCGGCTTTGCTTACTGGGTGACGCTTCTTAGCTAAGATCAACGGTGAACTCGAGTGAAATAATGAAAACTGAAAATCTGTTACATGGACTTGTTACGCTTTCAGTGTTGTGAAAAGACATAATAAAGCATGAATATACTTTCTTGCAAAGGCGTACAATTAATACTCTCGGTATTTTTTTGTTTTAATATAAGCTGTTTTCAATGTAAGCTGTTTTCCCGTTTCTGCTAAGATTAACGGTAAACTAGAAGGAAATGATGAAACCAAAAATGAGGACTGCATGTGTTTGGATTCTGAGATTTGAAATTGGAAGACAACAGTTTTTAATGTTGTGGGAAGACGTCTTGAAGCCTTCTTGTATTACACAGGCGTGCAATACGCGGAATACTGTTTTGATTTCAGTATTATATTATTATTTTCCCGATGATTGCTGGACGCTTCTGATTAGCTTAACGGTGGACTAGAATGAAAAATATATAAAAATAGGTTTTCAGTCTGTTTTGACACTGAGATTTATAATTGGAAGACAGTTTTCAGTGATTGTGTGAGTAAGAAATCACGATGCATTACTGTATTTGCATAGGCGTACAAAGTATTTTCATCGTGTGTAGCTTGATAGTACTGATTGTCTCCTTTTACATGTATATGAACATAATTGTATTCTATGCTTGTCTCTTTGAAATTTCAATCTGAATTTTGGAGCTTCCGGAGCTTCCGAAGTAGAATCCTAGTCAAGATCTGTGTCATTAAGATTGATGTAAAGTGATGTAATTGCGTGTAGTTTTCTGTTTTCTGTTTAAGAATTGACAGAGCAAGTAAAACTGAAACCAAACTGCTTGATTAACAGTGTGTAGATTTTGATGTGCACGCGTTTCTTCACAAATGTTATATAGAATTACTAGGCGACTGTCTTTTCAGCAGGTTGCTGTTTTTCTTAATCTTTTTTTTTTATTTTTTTTTTTACAGCAAACTGAAAATGGAGAAACGTAGACGGTATGGATGTTACAACGCATGCCTGTGGTTTATTTGTTACTGAAAGCTTGTTTGCCATTCATTGTTACATTTGTAACAGTTTCTGCTTGCACATTTTCTCAGTTTGTTTCCGATTTTGTTGCAGTTTGCCCCATCAATTTTGTATCATTTGTGAAATCTTTTGCTATTTTGTTAGGACATTTGGCACATAACAATTTTCTGAAAAGTTGGTAGATCTTTGCTATGTCAGAAACCTAATCACGATTGAGGTGCGTTTATCCTTCGTACTTTTTAGCACAGATGAAGTTTTCTTTATGAACAATTATTTCACTAAATTCAAGGTTGTACTGTTCTGCATGTGTATTATTACGACTGTGACTAAGGCATACACTGCATATACTGTTGAATAATTATGCATCGTATGTTGCTATTTATCTTTATTAATCAGTATTTCAGAACCTCGTTTGTTCCCGCAGTGGGGCACTGCGGTTATGAAATTAAAGGCCCCTCCTGTTTTTGGAACCGCAGGAGCTTTCTAGTTTGCTGTTAGGTAGATTTTTGGTTCCTCTTTCCTGTCATGCTCTCTTTTTCTTCATGAATTCTTTTCTTTTTTCTGCCTTCTTGCCCATTCACCTGTATTTTTTCCAAAAAATCTCTTCTCTTGCCGCTTGTCTCGCGATTCATGTATAGTTTAATCTGTTAGTGTTCTGATGTAAGCCCAGCAGTAGATAGGTTAAGCCTATTTTAACATACTGGAAACTGGTAATCTTCCAGTAGGTATTAATTTAGTTTTACTAAAGCCTGCTGGGACACAAGTAATGGGTTAGTGCATTTGTAAACAGGAATCGCTTGACAAGTGGCCCCCTTCATCCCCCCCTTCCTCGTCCTGATATGGCTCTACGTAGTCGGCTGGACGTTAAGCAACAAATAAACAAACAAACCTCGTTTGTGGACAACAACAACAACAACAACAACAACCACAACAACAACAAATATCAGTGGGCTAGATGTTTGTATTCAGAAATAAAAACGAAATACGAAATGTTGGGTGTTGTTGTTTGCATGCAATTTGCCCCAGTATTTCTCTGTCTCTGTCTCCCTCTCTCTCTCTCTCCCTCTCCTCTCTCTCTCCACCCCCTATCTCTCTCTCTCTCTCTCTCTCTCCCTCTCTCTCTCTCCCGCTCTATCTCTTTCTCCTTCTCTCTCTCTTTCTTTATCTCTCTCTCTTTATCTCTCTCTCTTTATCTCTCTCTCTTTATCTCTCTCTCTGTTTATCTTTCTCTCTCTCTGTCTCTGTCTGTCTGTCTGTCTCTCTCTGTCTGTATCTCTCTTTCTCTATCTCTCTCTCTCTCTCTGTCTGTCTGCATGTCTGTCTGTCTCTCTCCCGCTCTCTCTCTCCACCCCCTATCTCTCTCTCTCTCTCTCTCTCTCTCTCTCTCTCTCTCTCTCTCTCTCTCTCTCTCTCTCTCTCTCTCTCTCTCTCTCTTGTTCACCATAAAACCTTTACCGAACACGTACCCATAAAAGACATTTCAATGAAGAGCACTTGTTTACAGAACATATGAGGTAAGCGATTCCCTGCTATCTTTATCTATATATACGGCTTGTGTGTGTGTGTGTCTGTCTGTCTGTCTGTCTTTCTGTCACTTCGCGATGTACGGCCAAAGTTCTCGATGGATCTGCTTCAAATTTGGTGGGCATATTCAGGTAGACCCCGGACACAATCTGCTCGATGAAAATTTTCAACACGTGCTCTCAGCGCGCAGCGCTGAACCGATTTAGGTTTTTCTGTACATCCATTTCCAGTAACTCTTCCTTATCTTCTCCAGTGTTTTGCGCGTTTATCTCCCTTCCTTCGTGTGGCGTCAATCGCGTACGGTGCGCCACTCACCCGGCGAAGCCGGGTCCGGCGAAGCCGGGTACCCGGCGAAGCGGGTATTCATCTATTGTTAGATATATTAATATTATATTGCACTGCGGGTAGTTACGTACTGAACGCATGTTTTTTAATTCAACACGAAAGAATTAGAGCACGACAAGTCTTAAGCAAGATGGTTTATGCGCCGTAAGTGCTTATGCGGAAACGTGGAATTCAACTGGGAAAAGGCATTAGGATTAGATGCAGTAAAAAACAAAAACACAAAAAAAACAGAGTCGTTGACAGTTTGTGAACAGAATTACGAAGTCTTAGCTGGGTAATTTTAAAATAGATCTTTCCCTTAATGAGTGCATGGGGAATAAGGATACGGTAAATAACTATTCGGCTGAGGATGGGGGTGGGAGGTGGGGGGTCGAGGCCACGGGGCTTATTTTCTTTCGAATCTTGTCTGTTTACAGATAGCCCTCCTCCTCCTCCTCAGTGAAAATGATATAGGCAGTCAAATGTATTTTTTCCCGCAAAGTTATGTATAACAGAATTTAGTCTTAATCCGGGAATTTATATTTTTTTAGACATGAAATCCATTTTTTTTCTCAACGGAATGAGTAAATACATGTATTAGATGATACAGCCTGCGATTCCTTCTTGTTCTTGTATTTTTGTTTTTGCATGTACCCCCATGTGGTTTCTTGAATAAATTGGCCTTGCCTTGCCTTGCCACTATATCTCTCTCCCCGTAACTCGTCCTCTGTGTCTGTCTCTCTCTCTTTCCTGTCCGATACACGTCAGCGCACATAGATCCCTGCGCCTTGAGTCCGAGTCCGGAGATACGCGCGCGATGATTAGACTTCATATAACAATAACACTTCCGCACGCATCACATCAAGACAGCCAGAGCGTGACGACTTGCGCGTGCGTTTGCATGTGTAGTATAAAAACCCTCCATTAAATCTTTACCGGCTACATTCTCTTCAGAAGAAGAATCTGTTCTTTCGATTCACAGTCATTAAACTAAGTACAGCGGCTCGAACTAAGGTTTTTAAACTCGAACGGCTAAACTGATGCTTTACGTCCTCGCAACGAGGCCTCTAAACCTACATCGTCAATTAACGGACGATACGTTTAAGTAAAAGATGAATATCAGTCGGTGTCAGTGTTAAGAATCGTTTGTAGTCGCAGTCCTTACATGGCCGAATGAACTCCTTGTTTGTCCGACTGTTCGGTTTGTGTTTGCTTGTTTATTTTTTTTTGTTTTGTTTTGTTTCTGTCAACATTACACAAGATCATGTTTTCTCCGTTGATACCTTCTTCTGAAACATCCGACTGTCAAGATGAAACAGCGATGTTTTCAATTAAGCACTCTATTCGTCTATTTCCTAGTTTGAAGAGAGATACAATATTACAGTAGGTCTAACAAACGATATTTAAAACACCATTTGGCGGCGTACAGTGACGACCAACATCTGTGTTGATGGGACCACCTGACAGTTGGACGCGCCAAAACCAGGTGAAAGAAAAGCAAGCGCGTGCCAGCTGACAGGGGAAAGAGAGATGCGCGCGCGACCCGACCACGAGGCCACACATTTGTTCTCTTTGTCCCCTCCAACTGCCCCCCCCCCGCCCCCCCTCCCCCCGCCCTCTTTACCTGTCCCTCTGCTGAGATAGAACCTCTTTTTTTTCAAAGAAGGGGGATGAATTTTATTCATTTGAACAGTCCTTCAATTCGTGTACACACTCATTGATGAATGGGTTGAACCATCTGCTTGAAATGGCGTCTAAATATTAATTTAAACAAAACGAAAGTTATAGTTTTTTCCAGAGGTAAAATTAGAAATAAACCATTGTTTAAGTACAATGGCAATTTAATCGAAGTAGTGTTTGATGTAATGTACTTGGGCCTAAAGATTAATTATAATAATACATTTTCAGTCGCACAAAAGAATCCATATAATCATGCCTCAAGGGCAATGTTCTTTTGCGTACTTGTAGACAATTGTCACTGCCTGTGGACAGTATACAAGTTGACCTGTTCGATAAAATTATTGCTCCAATTTTACTGTACGGATGTGAAGTATAGGGTTTTGGTTCCTGTGAACTTGCCACTACACTTCAACTACGTTTTTATAAAATTGTTTTCAAACTAAAAAAATCAACTCCAAATGCTATGATATTTGGTGAACTTGGAAGATATCCACTAGATGTTAATATGAAATGTAGAATGCTTTGCTATTGGTATAAACTGATTAGTCCTATTCATAAAAAATAAATTGTCAAGTATTGTGTATTGCTTTACTTATAAATTGTATGTCAACAAGATGATTGAATCTAAGTATTTATGTTTTATTGAAAAAAACTTAAATGAAATTGGGCTCTCTAGCTTTTGGCCTTTTCAAGAAAATGTTCAATACTCAAGCGCATGGTTTAACAAGTCGC
Organism: Littorina saxatilis; assembly: GCF_037325665.1. Lineage (NCBI taxonomy): Eukaryota > Metazoa > Mollusca > Gastropoda > Littorinimorpha > Littorinidae > Littorina > Littorina saxatilis. Next base: position 22,498,041 of record NC_090254.1, read on the forward strand.
GTAAGGCAAATCAGGAACCGACAAGGAATAAGATGAAATAGTTTTTAAAACGATTTCGGAAATTTAATTTCAATCCTAATTTTTATATTTTTAATTTTCAGAACTTGTTTTTAATCCGAATATAACATATTTATATGTTTTTTGGAATCAGAACATGATGAAGAATAAAATAAAAGTAATTTTGGATCGTTTTATAAAAAAAATAATTCTAATTACAATTTTCAGATTTTTATTGACCAAAGTCATTAATTAATTTGTTAGCCTCCATGCTGAAATGCAATACCGAAGTCCGGCCTTCGTCGAAGATTGCTTGGCCAAAATTTCAATCAATTTGATTGAAAAATGAGGGTGTGACAGTGCCGCCTCAACTTTTACAAAAAGCCGGATATGACGTCATCAAAGACATTTATCGCAAAAAAGAAAAAAGTCCGGGGATATCATTCCCAGGAACTCGCATGTCAAAATTTCATAAAGATCGGTCCAGTAGTTTAGTCTGAATCGCTCTACACACACACACACACACACACATACACACAAACACATACACACACTACACACACACACTCACATACACACACACATACACCACGACCCTCGTCTCGTCCCCCTCTATGTTAAAACATTTAGTCAAAACTTGACTAAATGTAAAAAGAAGCTTGTATGACCAGTATATCCATAAATGGTTTACAGAAATTGGAACAAAAAATATGTTTTGGAATTATCGAATGTTTAAAGATATTTTTGCATGTGAAGACTATGTCACACACCTGCCATATCAGCAATGTGTTTCAATGATGAAGTTTAGAACATTAAACAACAATTTGCCTGTACAGAAAGAACGTTATCTTAATATCCCGAGGTCAGAAAGAATGTGCACCAAATGTGTATCACAAGACATAGGTGATGAATTTCATTATTTATTTGTCTGTGATTTTTTCAAAGAAGAAAGAGCTGAGTTGTTACCACCTTACTATTGGAAAAAACCTGATGCACTTAAATTTAAAAAGTTGTTTGCTACTAAGAAAAAGAAATTGCTAAAGAATATTTTGGACTTTATTAATAGAATTTGTAACAGTTTTTCATACATTTTTATTTATTTTTATTTTTATTTTTATTTTTATTTTTTTAATATTTTTTTTAATTGTTTTTCCCCCTCCATTAATGTACTATATTAGCATATATCATGATTCTATTGATTGTATTTATTGTTCAAAATGCCCCCATGGGTTATGGACTAATAAAACTTGAACTTGCTTACGAGACTTTCAGAGAGGCTAGGTCTGGGGACTGGAAGCTAAGGTTTATTCAGGTTACAAATAAAAGGTATGTGGAACTACTTTAGGAGATGCTAACTACAACAAGAAAACACACAGAAAAACGAGTACACGCAGACACACAGATACACAATCATGTTAATCTACGCACACATCGCCGCACACACACACACACACACACACACACACACACACACACACACACACACGGACGAGGAGCACCTTAGGTACCGGTCATACGCAGACGGATCTGTGTGACTTCTGTACGTACGAAATCCACATTAGGTACCGTTTGGCTATACACAGTGTGTAACCCGTACGGACGAAGGCGTTAAGTACCTGTTTCCTATACACACTGATGGTTGTGTATAGTGTCAGTAAAGTGTGAATAGGTGAGGATGGAACTTTAACCGTCGATCACTTTACATGTATAACCTCAATTAATATGTTGCATGTTTTGCTTTTGATTTGTATGTTCCTTACTTTGTCATTTTGTTGTTTATGTTTATTTGCTTGTTTGCTTACTTGTCGATTGTTTGCTGGTTCGTTCGTTTACTTTGTTTATTTGTCATGTTGCTTTACTTGTTTATCATTTATTAGACATTTGTATTAGAAGTAAGGACCGGTTATAAGAAAAGGCGTCACCTTAAACCTCTATCCTTGAAAAATAAAGTTCCATCATCATCATTATCATCTCTTTCTCTCTCTCTCTCTCTCTCTCTCTCTCTCTCTCTCTCTCTCTCTCTCTCTCTCTCTCTCTCTCTCTCTCTCTCTCTCTCTTTTTACATTTAGTCAAGTTTTGTCTGTGCCGGTGTGCGTGCGCGTGTGTAGAGCGATTCAGAGTAAACTACTGGACCGATCTTTATGAAATTTGACATGAGAGTTCCTGGGTATGATATCCCCGGATTTTTTTTTAATTTTTTGGAAAAATGTCTTTGATGACGTCATATCCGGCTTTTTGTAAAAGTTGAAGCGGCACTGTCACACCCTCATTTTTGAATCAAATTGATTGAAATTTTGGCCAAGCAATCTTCGACAAAGGTCGGACTTCGGTTTTGTATTTAAGCTTGGTGGCTTAAAAATGTATTAATGACTTTGGTCATTACAAATCTGAAAATTGTAAATAATTGTTTTTTATAAAACGATCCAAATTTACGTTCATCTTATTCTTCATTATTTTCTGATTCAAAAAACATATAAATATGTTATATTCGGATTAAAAACAAGCTCTCAAAATTAAAAATATAAAAAATTCTGATCAAAATCAAATTTCCGAAATCGATTAAAAAACAATTTCATCTTATTCCTTGTCGGTTCCTGATTCCAAAAACATATAGATATGATATGTTTGGATTAAAAACACGCTCAGAAAGTTAAAACGAAGAGAGGTACAGAAAAGCGTGCTATGCAGCACAGCGAAACCATCACCGCGCTAAACAGTCTCGTCAGTTTCACTGGGTTTTGCGCGAGCGGCGGACTACGGTCACTGTGAAAAAATGCAGTGCGTTCAGTTTCATTCTGTGAGTTCCACAGCTTGACTAAAATGTAGTAATTTCGCCTTACGCGACTTGTTTTTTGGGGTTTTTTTTAAATTGGAGAAAACCGGTTTCTTTTTTTTCTTTTTTTTGTGTGGTTTGCATGGTTGTTTATACAAAAAGCAATTGAGGAGCCATAGATGGTTACTTTTTTTTTCTCCTTTTTTTTCTTTTTTTGTTTTTCTTATTCTCGTCTATCCGCTCCCTCCCACCCCCCTCATAATATTCACAAACGTCATATATCACTTCACCTCATCTCGACTTATACATTACTCACAATCTTCTAATGTACATTTTATTTTCCAATAATGATACTATTCAAATCGTATCTATCACCATACTAATATTTACTAATACACATTTTTGCAATCAAAATAATGTGATTAAGTACCTTATTATTTTGGCATATATTACTAGGTTGATAACCAAACAAGACATCGTGTTCTGAGAGGTGCACATTTGATCCTGTATTTCTAAAAATATAATGGACAACATTTTCCCAAAAGCTCGTCAACTTCTCACATTGACAAAAAAAGTGTTCAACATAATCAATGTGTTTACAAAATGTACATAATTTTGTTTCTCTAATTTTCATTTTATTTAATAATATATTCGTGGGATAAATATTATGTAATATTTTTCATTGTAACAATCGCAATCTTTCTTCTTTTGTACATTTGCTTGCTAACAGCCAATGACTGTGATCTAGTTTAACCTGATATTTATGTAACCAAAATGTAGCAGCGCAAGGCTCGCTCGCTTTAGACTGGACTATCAGCATGCGAATCTTTCTCGCGGAGGGGTTAATGATCACAGGGTTCCGTGTGTCAAGGTCATTATTGTGTTCGCCTGCTCGCGGGCTGGCTGTGGTTTTGCGAAGTGCAAGCGCTCGCACAGCAGTCTTCACTGCGCGGTACTAAAAAATCTAGAGGGACTGTATCCTTTCTTTGTGCACAGCTGGTTAAAAGGAATCATATCTCCGTTAACCCAAATATCTTTCACCATATCTAAATGCGCTTCTATCCATTTTTTTTAAATATAAGCTTTTATTTTTATAAACCACTTTTATATTGTTCCACAAACATTGATCGCCAAAGCGATCTTCTCTCTCATAAATCAATGCTTTATTATGGATTCATTTTAAGAGAACTTCTGTCTAAAAGTTTGATCGAATGCATTCAATACCTTGGTTTTAGTAGTGTTGTGGCTTTAAAACAAAGTAAATTTCTTCCCAATACCTGATAAAGACTTAACGGAATCGTCCACGGTTCATGTTTTTGTTGTTGAAGTTTTGCTGCCCATGTCAGTAAAAAAGAAGTCTGCATATCGTGGACGTTTATCATGTTAATACCACCTTCTTCCACCACATTACACAATACATTTCGTTTAACTTTTTCAAAGGCTTTTGTATTTGAATACTTCCTTTTCCAGAGAAACCTGAACAAAATAGTATTCAACTTATCGAGAACTTTAACAGGGGCAAGAAGCGCCTGCATAACGTAAACAAATTGTGAAACTAAGAAGGACTTAATAATACATAATTTGCCGCTTATACTTAAATTTCTTCTTGACCATCTGCAAATGATTTGTTCAACTTTTTCAAGTCTTTTTGGACCAATTTTCCATAATTTCAGAGGCCGGGATGTCATTTTTAAAACTGACTAATTCCCATGATTTTAACCTGGGTATTCCATTTAATATCGCAATATTTCTCTTGACAGTTTTTACGCGATCCCTACCACATTGCTTCCGTTTCACTTTTATTTAATTTTAAGCGAGATATATTGGAAAAATCATCAATAATTTTCAAAACCGTTTCCATGTCGTTTTTATCTTGAAGTAAAACAGTTATGTCATCGGCGTACATAGCCAGTTTCAAGATACGCGATGTTTGTTCTGCAAAACCTACATCTGGTAAGGCAAATCCTTTAATATTGGGGTGACTTCGGATTTGTGTATTGCTAATAATTTTACACTTATTTCTTCCGAAATCCAACCCATATAATTTATGCAGCTCGTGGTGTTTGTCATTAAACCAATATGTAATGCTATTTGAGACCGTGGAAGAGCCAGGTTGGTTATTGCCCTTTTAACTTCTCTTAAAACTTTAATCCATTTAACAAATTTTTCGCCAAAACCAAATTTTTTAAAGGACCAGACCACATAGTCTTTTGAGATGGAATCGTAGGCTCGGGCGTAGTCAAGGGCAAGTAATATACCTGCTTGATTTCTTTCATTAGCGTAATTAATGACATCATCAATTAATCTAATCAAGTTACTTGCCTTTCTTCCCTTAATACATCCTGTCTGATCTTCTGACACGAGGTCAGAAATAACACCAGATACGCGCTGCGATAAACATGTTGCCAGCATTTTATAATCTGTATTGGTTACAGATATAGGGTTTCCAATTCTTAAGGCTATCTCTCGGCAAATCTTTATCCTTATGGATCAACGTGATAACTGCTCTTTTCTGAGTATCTGACAATTCACCGACTCTAAATGCACTTTGAAGGGAATTAACCACCATCATTTTTACTTTAGGCCAACATTTTTTCATGAAACTTGTAGTCAATCCGTCTAAACCTGGTGACGAACCATTTTTGACTCACATGCGAAGCAAAAGTGAGTCTATGTACTCACCCGAGTCGTCCGTCCGTCCGTCCGTCCGCTGAAGCTCGCATTTTTCATGATCCGCCAACTTCGACCATTATTTTTAATAATCACTGAGACTCGGCATGTAACCTCTACGTAAATTCTATTGTTATGCGATTGTTGTTATATTTGTAAGCATAAGAGAGAGAGAGAGAGAGAGAGAGAGAGAGAGAGAGAGAGAGAGAGAGAGAGAGAGAGAGAGAGAGAGAGAGATTTTTCACTCCATCAAAGTATCTCCTTTTGAATGCTAAATATAAGTCAGGGAATACGTCTAAAAATGGCCTCCAAATTCCAGGAAATATGTATATTACCTGGATATTTTAGGGAATATATATATATTCATTGAGTGAAACAGGGAATACGTATAAATCAAATCTCTTATATTATTAAAAGCTGCATCAAAAGGTGTGCAACATTGATATCGGGACTACACAAAATAGAATGTTTATATATAATGGGTGGTGGTGGATAATGCTGTCTGGATTAAAATATAACAAGTCGCGTAAGGCGAAAATACAATATTTAGTCAAGTAGCTGTCGAACTCACAGAATGAAACTGAACGCAACGCAACGCAGCAAGACCGTATACTCGTAGCATCGTCACTCCACCGCCCGTGGCAAAGGCAGTGCACGTGGAATTGACAAGAAGAGCGGGGTAGTAGTTGCGCTAAGAAGGATAGCACGCTTTTCTGTACCTCTGTTTGTTTTAACTTTCTGAGCGTGTTTTTAATCCAAACATATCATATCTATATGTTTTTGGAATCAGGAACCGACAAGGAATAAGATGAAAGTGTTTTTAAATTGATTTCGAAAAAAAATTTTTGATAATAATTTTTATATATTTAATTTTCAGAGCTTGGTTTTAATCCGAATATAACATATTTATATGTTTTTGGAATCAGCAAATGATGGAGAATAAGATAAACGTAAATTTGGATCATTTTATAAATTTTTATTTTTTTTTACAATTTTCCGATTTTTAATGACCAAAGTCATTAATTAATTTTTAAGCCACCAAGCTGAAATGCAATACCGAACCCCGGGCTTCGTCGAAGAGTACTTGACCAAAATTTCAACCAATTTGGTTGAAAAATGAGGGCGTGACAGTGCCGCCTCAACTTTCACGAAAAGCCGGATATGACGTCATAAAAGACATTTATCAAAAAACTGAAAAAAACGTTCGGGGATTTCATACCCAGGAACTCTCATGTCAAATTTCATAAAGATCGGTCCAGTAGTTTAGTCTGAATCGCTCTACACACACACACAGACAGACAGACAGACAGACGCACATACACCACGACCCTCGTTTCGATTCCCCCTCGATGTTAAAATATTTAGTCAAAACTTGACTAAATATAAAAAGAGGTAAACAGGTGGCGAACTGTTCAGTTTCACTGACGGTTTAGTCTTCAGTGACAATGCAAATAACAAATCAGAGGTGATTCTTGCTAAACATCAAGCTTTTATTTATTCGTATGAATTTAGCAATGAAAAACGGATTGACAATTAAGGGTAAAGAGAGAGGGGGGGGGAGAAAGAAGGAGGGGGAGAGAGAGGGAGGGGGGAGAGAGGGAGGGGGGGGAGAGAGAGGAAGGGCGAGAGAGAGGGATGCGTGGGGCTGGCGGTGGGGGTTGGGGGGGGGGCGTGGAGAGGAGCAGCTAGTCGTAGAGCGGTTCGACTCGCGCAGTGGCTATACATTACACGGTTCGCGTGCCATCAATTAGCACGTCGTCAAGCAGGTAACCCGCTGAGAAACCTACTGGAGAGCTAGAGAGACAGCTGGACGCATTCCTTGTTTATGGTCAGCAGATTAATGTACTGCCACACTGAGATTGAAGTCGCAGAGGGTTACATCGGACTGGGTGGCCGAGTGGTAACGCAGTTGCGCTCGGAAGCGAGAGGTTGCGAGTTCGACCCTGGGTCAGGGCGTTAGCAATTTTCTCCACCCTTTCCTAACCTAGGTGGTGGGTTCAAGTGCTAGTCTTTCGGATGAGACGAAAAACCGAGGTCCCTTCGTGTACACTACATTGGGGTGTGCACGTTAAAGATCCCACGATTGACAAAAGGGTCTTTCCTGGCAAAATTGTATAGGCATAGATAAAAATGTCCACCAAAATACCCGTGTGACTTGGAATAATAGGCCGTGAAAAGTAGGATATGCGCCGAAATGGCTGCGATCTGCTGGCCGATGTGAATGCGTGATGTATTGTGTAATAAAAATTCCATCTCACACGGCATAAATAAATCCCTGCGCCTTGAATATGTGCGCGATATAAATTGCATAAAATAAAAATAAAATAAATAAATCCCTGCGCTTAGAACTGTACCCACGGAATACGCGCGATATAAGCCTCATATTGATTGATTGATTGACATCCTCATATAGTCACAGTATACTGACACCAGTCCTAGCATGATAGAGCGGCTGTCACTATAGGTGTCTCTCTTTGTGTGTCTGTATCATATTACTTGTGATTAAAACAAAAAATGCCTGATAGGAAACAAATAGAAAAAAATGTTATGACAGAGATTCCCCTAATATTTCCGAATGTCATTTCTACAATGACGCTTTGAATAACGTCTTGATAAAAGTTGGTTGACGTGAAATGTGGCTTGAAAAAAAAGAGCATTAAAACCTTTAACGTAATGCAACAAGCAGAGAATGCAGAGAATATGGAATATTAGCTGTCATAGGGGTACGATACCAGTTAATCACGTTTAACCGAATGTTTGGAGATTCGAGAGTGGAGGGTGTCATTATTGAAGAGAGAGAGCTCCTCCGAAACCGGCGTATGGCTGCCTGAATGGCGGGGTAAAAAACGGTCATACACGTAAAATTCCACTCGTGCAAAAAACACGAGTGTATGTGGGAGTTTCAGCCCACGAACGCAGAAGAAGAAGAAGAAGAAGAAGAGAGAGAGAGATGGAGAGAGAGGAGAGTTGGGAAAAGAGAGAGTGTGTGTAAGAAGGTGAGAGACAGAGGGCGATGGGGAGAGGTTGAGTGATCATATGAGGGGTGTTGTCAATATTAGAAAGATAGAGGGGGAGAGAAGGAGAGAGAGATGGGAGGGTGAAGAAAGAGAGAGAGTGTGTAAGATGCCTCCATAAGAGATGTAGCCTAGAATAAAAGCAATGTCCCTCGATGCATGTATTATTTCTCTTAACGAGTATAAAATAAGTTATGTAAGTCATTTTTCGTAGGCCTAATATGAAAACAATAATGTTGAAGTCTGAATCCAGTATCATTATTTTGAACTGTTTCGGTCTATACATGTAGTCTGCTTAAAGCAGAACGCTTCCGTGTAGCATAAATATATATCTTTCATGTTCTCTTGGGACGGGCCAGGGAATGTGCTACAAACTAACGCTTGCTTATTAGCAAGCCCAGTCAGTTCTGTACGCGAGTAGTGAAACAATGATGATAGCGGTCAGTGGATCAGTTACCAACATTCCTACTGACATCTGGTAGTGATTTAGTCTTGATGGTGATCGGTGCTTTCCTTCGTTAGCCACTGGACTTGTCAGTTACATTTTGACGATTATCTGAGCGACCCCTTTTACAGAAAATTCAAATAGCAACCGAACCCATTCATGGAAGATCATATAGGATGTACATTAGGTCCCTAATCACGAAGACGGTCACCTAGAAACTCGCTCAAATATGTGATTTTTCTTGATACATTGTTAACTAATCTAAAAGATTGGAGTTTTCCTAACAATACACACACACACAACGTATTCGTTTTGATAACAAAAATAATGATATGGCATGTATCAATAGCCGGCATGTGATAAAGGGGTAACAAAATAATAATTAACAAGTGACCATAAGGATCCTAATACTTTCCGTTTATCATCTCGTGCTGTGGTTGTTGTTTTATTATTTAAAGTCTTCTTCATCGAAATGATAAGACATCTCGGGCTGATTGGTCCTGATATGGCTCAAAAGAGTCGGCTGGACCGAAAGCAAATATCAAGTAAAGTATCTGGGGCTGATAGAACATATAGACCCTAACGGGTGTAAAGTGAGCATATATTAAAACCCTTCCTGGCCGGATAATATGGTACCTAGGGTCACCAAAGTTCAGAGCTTCTCGGCATCGACTCCGATGAGCATGCTTCCGAATAGTGGTGTCACCAGTTTTATCAGTTTTGGAGAAAAGTGGGTGCAAACGAAAACATTTAAACCATGCCTGACGGGATAATGTTGGCACTAGGATCATCAAACTACAGAGCAAATCAATATCAATCACCACAAACTGGGGCCTTAATTTCGGAGAAAATAACTGTGTCCTTACTGGAGACAATTGAGTTTGTTTGCTTGTTTGCTTAACGCCCAGCCGACCACGAAGGGCCATATCAGGGCGGTGCTGCTTTGACATAGAACGTGCGCCACACACAAGACAGAAGTCGCAGCACAGGCTTCATGTCTCACCCAGTCACATTATTTTGACACCGGACCAACCAGTCCTAGCACTAACCCCTTAATGCCAGACGCCAGGCGGAGCAGCCACTAGATTGCCAATTTTAAAGTCTTAGGTATGACCCGGCCGGGGTTTGAACCCACGACCTCCCGATCACGGGGCGGACGCCTTACCACTAGCATTTCCTGACGGGATAATTTTGAGTGACACCAGGGTCATCGATCCGCAGGACATAATTATGAGCGTTTATTCCCATGGACCTCGAGCTCATAGCCAAAATGAGTTTCAATAGCTTTACCTATTTGGGAGAAATGAGTACATATATATGTTAGTCATATTGAGAACAGACACAAGTCAAACGGGATAATTGCACTATGATCAACAAACTACTTTGTTTGAATGCAAATGTGTTGTTTGTCCCCCAGAGGGTGGACGTTTGCGTTTGTTCCGGTCAGTCTATATGTCACACAAGTCACTAAAATATCACTCACGCGAACTGTCAAGACGCAAAATAGATAAGTTGGTAAATTGCTCTCCTAACGTGACAAAACGAAAGTGTCTGAGGCAGGAGATCGAATCCCATTGGCGTCGTTAATTTAAAAAAAAAGCTCACTGGGTGACGCAGGGGTTTGTCGGACCTGTTCTTCTTAGGGGTTGGGGAGGGGGGAGGTGTTGCGTTGTTGTTGTTGTTTTTTGGGGTTATTGCAGTTATGATAAAAAAAATTCTGTCAATATTTGTCCCGCGCTAATCTGTGTGAAATCGCTTACCGTTGCCAATCATAATTCATATATTAATACAGGTACTGGTAGCCTCAGTCACACGAAATTGCTAATTTCTGTGGTACTGGGCAACTTTCACGTTATTCCTTTTGCATGGGCATAGTGGAGGCCACCTCAATCAGGACTGGCTGGGACTAATGTGTTTATTTTTTTTAATTAAGTGGGTTTATTTGAACATTAAATATTTTTACCTACCGCCGGATGCCCTTAGGCACCCCTGAAGCTCGACATGCAGCCGTCCGGGATAAAACTGCCCGAGAATCCAATAAACACTTTAGACAACACAGTATCATGTCAAATCAAGTTCACTCTCAAACCTATCAAGTTATTATTGTTGTTACTTATTGGAATGGCAAACGGAACATCCATTGCCTATGGTTTTTGTAATGTCATAGCTGTATTTCTCCCTGAAACTTTTGCAAATTATTAGTAGGCCAGTTGGTTAGGACACTCTTGCTTCATCACGTTCTAATCACGCACGTTCGAATCCACGCGGTGTCACTTTTTTTTCTCCCTTTCCCCTACGCTACATTACTTTTCAGGGAATGTGTGCTGTTCATTGTTATTTTATTTTACTGATACGTTTTTTATAATTCAATTCGTCATCCAGCGGGGACGTTTGCGATTGTTCCATTCCGTAAGTATGTATGTATGTCACAATATAGGAACTGCGATAAATCCTGAACGGCTAAGTATTTTTCAACCAAACTTTGTAGGTAGATGTAGACACACGATAGCCTATTGCGTGCAACATTTATATTGGATAGGTCAAAGGTCAAGGTCATTACGGGGCCCGATGGTCAAAATACATAATCAGCCATGTCTCCCAAAGTTCTGGGAATATTTCAATGAAACTTTTTTTCATTACATACTCTGAGGACGGGTCTACAAAATAGCAGTTAAAAATTACATAATCACAGCAAAAATGTTTTTCTCAGAAAATCGAGTTGAATTTTTTCTTCTTTTTTCCCCCTTAAGTTGAAGGGACTAATGTGCTGCGTCTTCATGTTTAATTTCATTTAAAAAAAATGGTTGGCTGGTTCCAAAGTTATAAGGGTTTTAACCATCATATTTGTGGTAATCATATGACTGATAGTTATAAGGCTTCGCTGATCAGGGGAGCTAATCTACTCCACTGAATCACCATCGCTTTGAAGCTATGAATACAATAATAAATCAGTCATGATTCAGACAAGATAAGTCGACCATTGCAACAATAATAGCAATTGATAATGGTATGGATTCGCATAGACACTTTAATATCCACACCATCAGTGATTAATGAAAATCATAAAACATTTGTTACATCCCGTGAGGAGCACGAGTATTGCTAGTGATAATAATAATAAACATTTAGAATCCGAATACTTCCTAATGCAAGGAGCCCTAGTCGTTTACATAAACCGAAGATGGGGAGGTAGAACTTTTCTCTCCCTTCTTCAATGCTAGCGTTCTTGGCCAGGGCACGGTAACTTGATACCAACACGAAAAGGAACGCTGAAACCATGGTCCTGTGGCGCCGCTAACCCGTAACCGGTGGTCAGCATCTGAGTTACAGTGCTAGCTCGGCGAAGCCACGGCGAAAGGGCTACGGCTGTAACCCGATAACGGCACCGGCTGATAACAAGTTCACGCTGATATCAATGGCCTTGCTGCATCGCCAACTATCCTTCTGAGGCTCGGGCACCCCGCTGCACCAGCCTCTCCTTTCACCTCTACTTCTGGTGGCCCAATCGGAGGTTCCTCTGCTAGCCACCGATGCTCTGGTTGCTTCAACTTTACGTGATATTTGACATCCTTGACCTCTGATAACATCTAGCCTTGTGTAGAGCACTTGATCACAAAATCAGGACTATTATAATTAAGACAAGTACTATACACTTATAACTTTTTTCATATTTTTTTCTTGCTGTTTATTTTTAGTATTATCATAAAACCATTAATATTACAATTAAGTTCTCATGACCCACAATCTTGACAATAACTGAAATAATGACATCAGTGACTATGCCTTGAAGCTCTTGGACAACATTCAAGTGTGTGATATTTATACTGATATTACTGACTTGAAAAATAACTGTGAAGTAAAATGCTTATACTGTCTTAATATACTGTTTAAAACGTTCGCCAGAGACGTTTCTGTTTAATTTTGGTAGCACTTATTTGAGCCTCGTGCTTTTGTGTTTCTTCATCTTGCCCTTTCTATTGTAATTCGGACTGTTGGATAAATATGTATTTAAACCAAAAGAAGGCGTACTTCTCTTTTTAACTGTCAATAGTTCGATGAAACAACGCATCAGTTCAGGCGCAGTCAAGTCCAGACAAGCCCCTGTCAGTCACTCCAGTACACGCGTTCGGAATGCACGACAAGCTTGATACGGTTAGTTAAACACTTCCCCTCCGCCTTTGGTAACTTGACACTGATAGCGCGGCGGGGAGGTAGCTCAGTTGGTAGCGCGCTGGCTTTGTAGCCAGTCGGTCGCTATCAGCGTGGGTTCGATCCCCACGTTCGGCGAGAGATTTATTTCTCGGAGTCAACTTTGTGCAGACTCTCTTCGGTGTCTGAACACCCCCGTGTGAACACATGCGCACGAAAAAGATCCCACGTTCACAGCGAAAGTCTCAGGGCTTGGAAAACACGAAGACACGCATGCATCATCTCTCGTCTCCGATTATAATGATCGTATTTCGATACTTTGACGAGACAAACCCAATGCTGGTGTGTCGAAGAAGACAGCCACAGCGGGCTTGTTCGAATCAAAGTATCACACCATAACTTCAACGTATTACCAATACCTGTCCCAATATAGACCAGTTGGTCTAAGGGGACGTTAAACCCTAAAAGTCAGTCACACTGATAGCCGAAGGCGCAGCTCCTTTGCCCAGTCCATAAAACAAGAGGCACATACAATACACGCACAGGGGTAGAGGAGACGAAATAGGTGAATAAGAATAATCAGATATGTAATAGTTTTACTGCATTATAACAAACATTTAGGTGTTAATGTTGCTATTTTAAATTAAAGCCATGCTTTTTTTTGTTTAAACTGTGGCGTCATTTTCTGGTTTTGTTTTTGTATCCGGGGTTGTAAGAATTTACATGACAAATACAGGCATGTGATCATGCAGCCGAGTTGCAATGAGAAAGGCAACACAGATTCAGGCAGTTCGAGTTCATCATTAAAATTGTCTACTGTTGGTCTTTGGCATGGTGCGTGTCAAGACCTCACAGTCATGCTGGGAAGAAACCCTAGGTACAGGAAGGTTACTGCTGTTCTCCCCTCACACTCTCTGTATCTCTCACGGTCCCTCTTTCTCCTCCCCCCCCTCTCTCTTGTATCTTATAATAAATTTAGAGTACAAATATATATCTCTCTTTCCCCCTATCTCGATTTCTCTCCCTTTCCCTCCTCTCTCTGTTTCCCTCTTTCCTCTATCAATAAATTTAGAATACACATTTTTTTTTCTCTCTCTATCTCTCTCTCCCTCTCTCTCCCTCTCTCTCTCTCTCTCTCCCTCTCTCTCCCTCTCTCTCTCTCTCTCTCTCTCTCTCTCTCTCTCTCTCTCTCTCTCTCTCTCTCTCTCTCTCTCTCTCTCTCTCCCTCTCTCTCCTTTTTAGAATGCAGTGAACGTTTTGACATTTATAATTGTTACAAAACATGTTTGGAAAAAGAGAAATACATTGAATTAATCGAAGATATTAAGTACAGAGTTGCTCTTACTCGTTTCCGCGCAGGAGTATCCGAAATCAACGCTCACAAGTTTCGGAACACACCAAACCAAACGACAAGAAACTGTCCTCTCTGTACAGCTGATAAAGAAGATGAACACCATGTTGTATTTTTATGTCCTTTTTATCAAGACCTTCGAGCAAAGTATTTAACAATCTCGATCTCTAAGACGCTGCAACAACAACTTGTGTATTTCTGTGGCAGTAATGAGGATAATTTGATGAACAGCTTCAGCAGATTTGTGTTCTTCATGTTACAGAAGAGACGAACCCTTAGAAATCAGGTTCAGTGACATGTCATCAGGGTCTTAATGTATTTGTTGAATTTTATGCGTGACTATAATTTATAACTGTGCAGATACTAATGCTGTTATTTTAACCACTATTGTAAGGGGCTGTGGCCTTAGACAATTAAAGATTTGTTCTTGTTCTTGTTCTTGTTCTCTCTCTCTCTCTATCTCTCTCTATCTCTCTCTCTCTCTCCCATAATTTATTGATAGTGATACTAATAGTATTCCTTCTCCCCTCACGCTCTCTGTATCTCTCATGGTCCCTCTTTCTCTCCCCCCCCCTCCTACCTCTCTCTCTTATCTTATAATACATTTCTCTCCTCTATCAATAAATTTAGAATACGATATTATCTCTCTGTGCCTCTCTCTCTTACTGTCGTTGCGCGCGCACGCTTATTATGAGATAAGGGAGGTAGAGGTAGGGGGGGGGGGGGGGAGAGGGAACATGAGCTAGAGACGGAAAAAGTGAGGAGAGAATACTATAAATATATATTATGTAATAGAGAGAGAGAGAGAGAGCGAGAGAGATATAAAAGAAAGAGAGAGAGATGAGAGAGAGAGAGCGAAAGAGAGAGAGAGAGAGAGAGAGAGAGAGAGAGAGAGAGAATTGAATTGAACTTTATTTAACAAGGATTAAGATTTAAGGCTACGCCTTTTCTTACAATCTGTCCTTGGGACGCATAGACACACAATAATATAATCCAAAAAAATCAAAAAAATATAAAAAAATAAAAAGTTAAAAAGTCAAGGAGGTCGGAAAACTGCAGCACGTGATAATAAAGATGACGATGATGATGATGATGACGATGATGATGATGATGATGACGATGATGA
>NC_090254.1:22518565-22531065 GCF_037325665.1 Littorina saxatilis
GATGGGGAGAGGTGGGGGGGGGGGGGGTGGTGGGGTGGTGGTGGTGGGGGGGGGGATCGAAATTGATACTTACGTTTTTTTTCTTTTTTCAGATTGTATTCACAGAGAGAGAGAGAGAGAGAGAGAGAGAAAGAGAGAGAGAGAGAGAGAAAGAAAGAGACAGACAGACAGAGACAGAGACACAGAGAGAGCGACAAACAGATAGACAGACAGACAGACAGACATATAGTGACAGAGAGAGAGAGAGAGAGAGAGAGAGAGACAGACAGACAGACAGACAGACAGATAGACAGACAGACATATAGAGACAAAGAGAGAGAGACAGACAGACAGAGACAGACAGAGAGAGAGAGAGACACAGAGAGAGAGAGAGACAGAGAGAGAGAGAGACAGAGAGATATATATACAGAAAGAGAGAGACAGAGAGAGAGACAGAGAGATATATACAGAGAGAGAGACAGACAGAGAGATGGAGAAGAAAGAGGGTGTGTTGGGTGAAAAAGAGAGGAAAGAAGTGGGGGGGAGTGTGAGAGTGAGAGAGAGAGGGGGAGAGATAGAGAGAGGAAAGAGAAAGAGTGAGAGAGCGAGACAGACAGACAGAGACAGATAGACGGACAGAGAGAGAGAGAGCGAGCGAGACACTGAGGCAGAGCGAACAAAAAAATAAAAATAAAAATCCCACTGAAGTTTTTCTGTTTGTGAGGCCACAGAAGGAAAGAGGGGAGTTTTGAAGCGCGGGTACTTTACCCACCTTTTCAGTCGCCCGGAGCAGACGATCGGTGATTTAAAAGAGTCCACGTGCCGTCAACCGTTTCCATTCTGGCGTCAGTCGGGGAGAGTATTGTGAGCAAATGAACTGTCGCCGGTGCGCTTTCATGCGTGAAAAGTTCGAGAGGTCACAGTACAGTGGAGTTTTTGGTCGACGATGTGCGCGAACACCCGCGTTGGACTGTGCGGTTGTTGAGGTAAATATTGACACTGCACGTTGTATACCTTATATACCTGTTTACATTTGACTTCAGTTCCAGCCTTGAACGTCTTATTGGTAGGTTTCTTCATCTTTTGCTTTTTATTATGGGGGCGAGGACGCCCCCATTCTATACGGATAGTTTCGAGGTTGACCATGGGCAGCGCCATTTTGTTGTGAAATACGTCATCAGTTTGTGTACACAGGAAGTTGTGACATCCGTCACCCTATGGGAGGGGTGACGTCAAAATTGTTCATCTGTAGAAAGTTGTGAAATCCGTCACCCTATGGGAGGGGTGACGTCAAAATTGGTCATCACAGAGTTTGTGTAACACAGGAAGTTGTGAAATACGTCACCCTATGGGAGGGGTGACGTCAAAATTGTTCAACAAAAACATGATATGTCGCATTGTGCAGGGTCAACTGCAACAAACTCAAACCGAGCCATTCATACCTAGCTGTATTTGAGTGACTTATATACCCGACATTTTTATTTCTTATTTTTAGCACAGGTGTAGGAAAAATCATGAACCAAAATGTTATTTATTTTCTAATTTAACATTTTTTTTACAAATATGACCATGGTCTTTTAAACATACAGTGACATTAAACATTGTTATGTTAAAAAAAAGAAAAAAGAAAAAAAGCTTTTGTGCACAAATCAAAAAATACATTGTACATTTTACCTACAGGCCAAACCGTGAGTGTCTGTGGCAAAGCCCGACCCAGGAAATTGCACTGATTTTATATTTAGATCAGAGAGAAATTGTCAAGAACAGGCGCTTGCATTTGGATGTGTCCAATGATAGTAGGTTTGGTTGTGATCAATCAGAATAATGTAGGAATAAAAATGTATGACAGTTTAGTATGATGACATGTAATTCACATATGCTGAAATATGATATTATACATCATGTAATATTATTATGGCTGTTGCCATGACCATGAAACCCAACAAAGGTTTAATGTAATGTAATTCAAAATACCAAAACCGAGCACCTATTAATCTCGTCTTTGCGCGTGAAGATTGAGGCCGTCTGCCAGTAGCGGTTAGGTCATACAGTGGAACCCCTCTCTAGCGACCTTTAAAATGTTGACAAAAATCGGTCCTTGTGGAGGAGGGTCCTTACAGAGGGAGGGGGCGGAGTCAGGGGGCCACAAAGAAAGTCAGATTAAAAAAGAAAAAGAAAACAGAGAAGTT
Organism: Littorina saxatilis; assembly: GCF_037325665.1. Lineage (NCBI taxonomy): Eukaryota > Metazoa > Mollusca > Gastropoda > Littorinimorpha > Littorinidae > Littorina > Littorina saxatilis. The sequence continues at coordinate 22,520,734 of NC_090254.1, forward strand.
TGAGTTGCTGACGACCGTTCTCTCTGAAAGCAAACTGCTTCGATTTCATGTTTGTCCTTGGTGTCCACCAGTTCTGGTGCATGTACTACCCTGGCCAAGTTTCCTCTCAAGACATCAAAGAGACCGCCCCAGTATACTCTACAGCCTCTGGGCGAACCACCTCTCATAGCTAAAACTGGGTCAATGACCCCTGGGAAGAAGGTCAGTGTCTATAAAAATTTTACTCCTAGGCCTGCGGCCAGGGGGGGGGGGGGGGGGGAGTATACCGGTACCATTTGAGAATCAGACCAAATGAGAATTGAACCATTTGAGAACATCCTTTTTTTTCAATCACTACATCGAAGGCCTGCGGCCCGGGGTTCACATGGGTTGGTTTGTTTGTTTGTTTCAAACCCACACCCATATACACACATTTCCCATTTAAACCATTTGTCGGCCCCCTGTCGATATTTATCGACTAAGTTCCTTGGTTCTTTTGCGGTTGATGAGGCAAAGACCACTGCGTTTTATACCTTATACCACAAGTCTGTCAATACTACCCTTCTAGTTTAATGTGCTTCTGCTTATACTCATGTATATTTTACTTCCAGCCTTTCAATGAAAATCTTATTGATAGTTTTCTTCACCTTTTGCCTTGTTTTCAGTCTGAAAAATGTGATAAAATCGGATGCAGTAGATGGCGACAGTGTTTACAATTAGTTTTCACAATGGGAAAGGTTATTTGAGGTCGTGGGGAATGCTTCGGTTGGATTTTCTTCCTTTTTTTACCGGGTTGATAATAGTGCCAGAATTGTCGTCGGCCGTTCTCATCCGATTGTTTGATCAAATGCTTCCCTACATTCTGATATGTAACTGTGAAAAGAAGATAGTCAAGTAATTGATAGTAGTTGCGTGCACAGATATGTTTATTGACATAATACTGTACTTTCTGTTGATTTCAATTAGATTCACGTGATAGTGTACCATTCACTCACGTGTAACGGCATATCTCTGGATTTGTTGTATGTTGTTTTAGTGGGGAAATACAACACAGGTAGTCTAAACGAAACTTTAGTCATCGAGGACAAACTATAACAAGAGCGAAAAAGATAATGGCAGAAAGAAGGACAGAAAGAAATTGATTAAATGCCAAGGTCATGCATGCAGTGTCAGCATTTATGTGCATTTGAATTACGTTTCGCTTCAGAAGATGCGGTTATTAGAATGAAAGGGAGCAGTTTGGGGCCTTAATAAGACAATTTTACCAAAACAAGATAGACAAATTGTAATGCAAAAATGAAATCTCGACTGAAGTATGAATTTTGCTCTAGAGTACAGTTTAGCAAACACACCCACACACGCACACGCACACACACACACACACACGCACGCACGCCGCACACACACACACACACACACACACACACACACACACACACACACACACACACACACACACACACACACACACGTCACCCACAGTTTTACCGACTATAATCGAAACAAACCTAGAGACGAATTCGAACCATCAGCCTGCAATTCCAACGCTGATCATACGAAGAGGGGCACTTCAATAATCGCCGTCTGGAGCAAGCCGAGTTTATGCCACAATCAAGTTGTTCATTCACGTTTCATTCACCTTTTCTTTATTTCAGTCAAAACAAACCATGCGTATTTGTACCCCCGAAGGTCTGCCGGTCACACTTCAAAGCCTTTGGAATGTATGAATGCGAAAATGTATGCTGAATTCGTTCTCTTCATAAGCTTTTAAAATATACGTGGAGGAAATAATTATGCAAGCGTTTTTAGGCGAATGCTAACTAAAGGTAATTAAAAGATCAGCAGCGTTATGGCTGGCCAAGCTCAAATTTCTGTAATTGTCTGACGTTCCTGTGATGATGCAATGTTAAAACTAGTGGGAAACTAGTGGTCGGAATTCATAATGAAGGACTGTGTGTGTGTGTGTTTTTGTGTGTGTGTGTGTGTGTGTGTGTGTGTGTGTGTGTGTGTGTGTGTGTGTGTTTGCCTGCGTGCATGCGTGCGTGAGTATGTGTGTGTGTGTGTGTGTGTGTGTGTGTGTGTGTGTACTGATGCGGTTACCTTTTGCTTTTACCAGGTGACAACACGTTTCAACAACTGCACTATTACGCGGGATTGTCTGTGTGATGTTAATGTCGGTGCGGCTGCTAGTACTACGTCTTTCCCAGTCAAGTTAGAACCTCAAATATTTCACCACAAAATTATCAGCTTTCACTTCACTATTGGTTATATAGGCTTCTTTAGTTTGCTAGATTGCCATCACAGTCTAGAGACATCCTGCTTGCTGCCGCGCGAGCCGGGAAAATTCTAGGTGCTTGTATACACTAGAAGTTATGCAATCAGACAGAGATAAAAGAATGGGCGGATTGGATTCTCACCAGAGAGACTATGTGGTCTGAGTCGTTCCTTGACCTTGCAGACCCTGGCAATGTTTGGCCATTCTACAATGTATAAGTTCCAGATCACGAGGAGGTCGCCGTGTGATCTAGTAGAATCGTCGTGTTGGACATACAGAAAGTAAAGAACTAAAGTAAAGCCTGGTTCTATTCCCCATCACAGAGAAAATTCCTTTTTGTATAACATTGTCTGGCTGTTCTATTAGTTCAAGACAATGAAACGACGGGTGCAGTGGCCTAGTGAATAAGACGTCGGCCTCCTAATCGGAAGGTCGTGAGTTCAAATTCCGGCCGTGGCCGCGTGGTGGATTAAGGGTGGAGATTTGTTCCGATCTCCTAGGTCAACTTATGCGCAGACCTGCTAGTGCCTTATCCCCCTCCGTGTGTACACAGCAAGCGCAAGACCAAGTTCGCACGGAAAAGATCCTGTAACCCAGAGTTCGGTGGGTTATAGAAACACGAAAATACCCAGCATGCTTCCCCCGAAAGCGGCGTACGGCTGCCTAAATGGTGGGGTAAAATCGGTCATTCACGTCAAAACCCACTCGTGCAAAACCATGAGTTAACGTGGGCGTTTCAACCCATGAACGAAGAAGAATAAGAGAAGAGAAGATTACAGGAAGTACAATGAAGCGGCTTCCGCGTCTTTTTTGTTACATTTACTCATTTAGTCAAGTTTTGACTAAATGTTTTAACATAGAGGGGGGAATCGAGACGAGGGTCGTGGTGTATGTGCGTCTGTCTGTCTGTGTGTGTGTGTGTGTAGAGCGATTCAGACTAAACTACTGGACCGATCTTTATGAAATTTGACATGAGAGTTCCTGGGTATGAAATCCCCGAACGTTTTTTTCATTTTTTTGATAAATGTCTTTGATGACGTCATATCCGGCTTTTCGTGAAAGTTGAGGCGGCACTGTCACGCCCTCATTTTTCAACCAAATTGGTTGAAATTTTGGTCAAGTAATCTTCGACGAAGCCCGGGGTTCGGTATTGCATTTCAGCTTGGTGGCTTAAAAATTAATTAATGACTTTGGTCATTAAAAATCTGAAAATTGTAAAAAAAAAAAAAAATTTATAAAACGATCCAAATTTACGTTTATCTTATTCTCCATCATTTGCTGATTCCAAAAACATATAAATATGTTATATTCGGATTAAAAACAAGCTCTGAAAATTAAATATATAAAAATTATTATCAAAATTTTTTTTTCGAAATCAATTCAAAAACACTTTCATCTTATTCCTTGTCGGTTCCTGATTCCAAAAATATATAGATATGATATGTTTGGATTAAAAACACGCTCAGAAAGTTAAAACGAAGAGAGGTACAGAAAAGCGTGCTATCCTTCTTAGCGCAACGAATACCCCGCTCTTCTTGTCAATTCCACGGGCACTGCCTTTGCCACGGGCGGTGGAGTGACGATGCTACGAGTATACGGTCTTGCTGCGTTGCGTTGCGTTCAGTTTCATTCTGTGAGTTCGACAGCTACTTGACTAAATATTGTATTTTCGCCTTACGCGACTTGTTTTTTTTTGCTTAACGCCCAGCCGACCACGAAGGGCCATATCAGGGCGGTGCTGCTTTGACATATAACGTGCGCCACACACAAGACAGAAGTCGCAGCACAGGCTTCATGTCTCACCCAGTCACATTATTCTGACACCGGACCAACCAGTCCTAGCACTAACCCCATAATGCCAGACGCCAGGCGGAGCAGCCACTAGATTGCCAATTTTAAAGTCTTAGGTATGACCCGGCCGGGGTTCGAACCCACGACCTCCCGATCACGGGGCCAACCGTGCCGGTCTTCTGCGTCTGTAGACAGGTGGTCAGACAGAGTAAAGAAAGGACGGATCGATTCTTGACCGGAGAGGATACAGGGTAAATAGTCATTTGAGACGGTGTTTACTGGAGAATCGGATGAAACTATATATATACGTGAACGGTTTTGTGGACACAGAAGAGGGCGATGTAGATCGACAAAGTCTGGAAAGAAGATAGTGAATTAGACGGATGTAAGAGAAAGATGGATGGAAAGACTATTTCCGTTTGGGAAACCCATCTACTACTTGCTAGATAGATGGAAGGATGGAGATACTAGTGAAATACGTGATGCATGGATTGAGATATTTGTGGAAAACTTGATCGATTGAGATACTGATTACACTGATAAATCGATTGAAAAACTGATTGGTCTTGACTGCAAGAAGAGGCGGATGGGGTACGTGGGGGGACAGTTTAATTTATAAATACCCTCTACATACTGACGATACAAAGCATGGTAACGCACTTGTGCTCGGAAGCGAGAGGTTGCGAGTTCGACCCTGGGTCAGGCAGGGCGTTTTTCTCCCCCCCCCCCTTTCCTAACCTAGGTGGTGGGTTCAAGTGCTAGTCTTTCGGATGAGACGAAAAACCGAGGTCCCTTAGTGTACACCACATTGGGGTGTGCACGTTAAAGATCCCACGATTGACAAAGGGGTCTTTCCTGGCAAAATTGTATAGGCATAGATAAAAATGTCCACCAAAATACCCGTGTGACTTGGAATAATAGGCCGTGAAAAGTAGGATATGCGCCGAAATGGTTGCGATCTGCTGGCCGATGTGAATGCGTGATGTATTGTGTAAAAAAAATTCCATCTCACACGGCATAAATAAATCCCTGCGCCTTGAATATGTGCGCGATATAAATTGCATAAAAAAAATCCCTGCGCTTAGAACTGTACCGCCCACGGAATACGCGCGATATAAGCCTCATATTGATTGATTGATTGATTGATAGTCAGACAACTGAATTAAGATTTGCACGTTGGAGGGTGGGCGAGGGGGAGAGGGGGGGGCTAATGTATGCCTGTGGGTTGGGGTGGAGGCGGACAGCTCAGCGTAAGTCGCAGGTGAGCATTCAGTCCATTCACGAGGACAATTCCAACAATGTCCTATTCCTGGTCAACAGATACGCATCACAGCTCAGCTTATAGACGACGTAACTAGATGGACGAGGGAATCCCCCCCCCCCCCCCCCCCCGTAAGTTTGTTTGCTGAAATTACAGGACAAGTGGGGCGGGGAAAGAATTGCGAATTGTCAAGAGAGTGTGAGTGTGTGTTGTGGAGGGGGGGGGGGGGGGGTTGAAAGATACTCTCATAGACCAGGCAGCCCCAAAGGCCAGAAGAAACCGCTCCAGACGGAAGCACAGTTTCTCTGAGAGACAAGATGGCACTGAAAGTCAGTAAAAAAATCCAGAAACAGAAATGTGGACGCCAACGAAAATAGTCTGATAGCCATGTCTTAAAAGGTTTCTTGGCGTCACTGTCAAAGTTTCAGAAAATACAAGATTGCGTGCATAATTCCTACCTTCATCTCACTTCAGAAGTTTTTGCGTAAAGTTTAAAAAGATCCGCCGGGAGTTTTTGTATGACAACCAATCCAAGCAATTCGTAGAAACGCACACAAAAAAAGCAAACTAAAAGCACGCACACATGCCCGCAGACAGACAAAAAGACAAACATACAGACCGACACACACACACACACACACACACACACACACACACACACACACACACACACACACATACACACACGCACGCACATAACAAAACGCACAAACACTCCCTCCCTCCAAACCACCCCCCTCCCCCCGCACCCCCTGCACACACACACTCACACACCTTCAGAGAGAGAGAGAGAGAGAGAGAGAGAGAGAGAGAGAGAGAGAGAGAGAGAGAGAGAGAGAGAGAGAGAGAGGGAGAGAGAAAGAAAGAGTGAGACAGAGAGACAGAGACAGCGAGAGTTATTTCAGATCTCAAATCGAAGTGAAAACCTCAGAAGTTATTGGAAAAGCGCATTAGGCAGAAGTTCGGGCGCCCTGTCACGATAGATTGGCCCCGATAAAAGGAGAGGCTGAAAAACATCAACTTGACGGCTTCCATTCAGTTTTTTTATTTGTTTGCTTTGATCAAACTTTCGCAAAAAAACACACAAAAACACAACATTAAAAATATGCTCATATCAATATTAAAAGAATGATCACAACAGTCCAGGAAAAAGAAAACGAAGCAACAGAAAACGTGTGTTCGTCCCCATGAAAAAAGCGAGAAAAAAAGACAGCATTATAGGAATTTAATTATCGGGGACGAAGGGTATAAGAAATGGGAGAGACAGAGTACATCGAAAATGGAGACAAAGCACATATAAATTAAAGTAATAGAGGACATAGACGAGAGACAAAGAATATAGAAAATAAAGTTAGAGTACATAGTAGGGAGATATAATTATAAGATATAGAAAAAAGACTCCTGGGACGTAGAAAGTGGATACAGAGGAAACAATAGAAACAGAGGACGTAGAAAGTGGATACAGAGGAAACAATAGAAACAGAGGACGTAGAAAGTGGATACAGAGGAAACAATAGAAACAGAGGACGTAGAAAGTGGATACAGAGGAAACAATAGAAACAGAGGACGTAGAAAATGGAGACATAGGACAACGAAAACTACAGAAAGCGGACGAAGAAAATAGAGACGGCGGCTACAGAAATATAGTGACAGAGAATATAGACAAAAAAAGATAAAAGAACAGAGGAAAAAGCACATATGTCCAAAGACTCATACAACAGTTCGAAGTATATAGGAATAAAATGAAACATCACAGAGGGAACAAATGTGTGTGTGTGAGGGGTGTTGGTGGTGGGTGCGGGATGGGGGGGGGGGGGAGGGGGGGCTTACGGCGTGAGCGTCAAAGGTCCTTCAAACTGAAGAAGTGACGGTTTTTGGCGAGAAAGGAATCGAATCAGTTTTAGAGAGCGGAACAAGAGCCTCTTCACCTTTGCGTGAACGTGATACAAAAACGGGATGTGGTCTCAGATCCCTCCCATCCCTCCCTCACCCCAAGTACGTATACAGAGAGAGAGAGAGAGAGAGAGAGAGAGAGAGAGAGAGAGAGAGAGAGAGAGAGAGAGAGAGAGAGAGAGAGAGAGCGGGAGAGAGACAGACAGTCAGACATGCAGACAGACAGGCAGACAGAGAGACAAAGACAGAGACAGAGAGCGACAAAGGCAAACAGAGACAGGCAAAAAGAGAGACAAAGAGATAGACAGAAACAAAGAGACAGAAGGAGACAGAGAGAGAAACCTCACTCACTTTCCGATCGAAACCCCATCCCCACCCCCACACCCTAACCCCCACCCTCACCCCACCCTCACACACCCCCTCGTCTCAGGAACCTTTCGCTTCAGCAAACAGGTCAAGAAATAGACAGACAGACAGACAGACAGACAGACACACACACACACACACACTGCTGTAGCTATAACCCCTGCAGGCATACACTCATAGTGAGATTGGGAAGAGGACGTGCCCAGGCCAAAGGACCACAGACTTCAAACACACCAGCGCCTGATGGCTATACTGGGAGACCCTTGGATAGCTACGGGCTTGCAAACCGAATCAGTCTGCGTCTGGCTGGCCGAGTCTCTCTTCAGTCTCCGACGGAAGACGCGAGGGTTTGGGTTACTGTTGATTTTGTCTCCGAGTTGTCTCTTGTTTCTTGTTGGATTCTGGCGTGAGTATATAATTTGTGTCAAGTTTTTGCACTGGTTTGCGGTTTTTCAGCTTGTTACTCAAATGATTCAGTTAGAGATCGAACCACGTTTCTGTATTTCGCTTTACAAATGGGTCGCTTTTTGGATTTGTTGGGCCTGTATTTGGAACGTGTTTGTGCTGTTTATGTTGGGGTTTTCAAAAAAAGAATTGAAACAAATAGGCCATATTATTTTTTGGATTGTCAAAAGCTCGGTTTCCGTACAGTTCTGATGATTTCGAGCAAACGTTTTTTTGGCCGTTGGCGTTTTATCGGTTTGGGGCCAGTTGGTTTAAACAAAATTTTATTCAGAATTTCTTCGCATGAACAATTCAAAACATACAGCTAGGACACGCACTCAAGCAAATGCTTATATCACGTGACCAGAACAATACTAAATTACACACATTTTCATAATGGTGGACATAACAACCAGAAACCAGAAGAACAAATTGAAAGAATGGGGATGGGGAACTAAATAGGAACAGAAGAATCTACAGAAGAGGAAAAAGAAAAGGGAGGGGGAAAGGGGGGGGGGGGGAAGTACAGTTGTGCACGTGTAGGAGTTTGTGTATGGGTGCTCTATACTTAATTTATTTCTGTGGCCATGTTGTTGCGAATGTTGATCTGCATAGGTTTCGGTGTTTAAAACAACAGTTGAAAACTTTCTTTTTCACACAATACTACACCAACCCGGCCTAATGTCTTTTCCATTCCATTTCTGCACACGTACTCCTCTCCCACAGGGTTGGCATGATTGTTGAAAGTGTGCGCTGGGTATGTGTGTATAATTATATAGTGTGTATAGCATATATGAATATTGTGTGAACAGTACATGTGGTGATTTTTGTCCGTATGATTAATTGTTTTATGTAGGTTGTACATTTAATTGTTCTATTCTGTATAATTATGTTCTTTTGTAAAGGGCCTAGAGCCATAGGTTAGGCACTTACACATTTCCAGTTATTATTATTATTATTATTATTATTATTATTATTATTATTATTAATATCCCGCTTTTAGGGTAGACTGTTGCAGCTTTTTGACTGCGTGCTGATGGAGTAAGTGCTTGTTTCGATCAATTTCCAGGAAAGGTCCGTATATCTGCATTAGTAACTGAAGTTATTATGACATAAGCATAACATCAAAATTAAATCCCACACACTGGACATAATTTTGCGTTTTCAAGTAAATGTTTACCCTAAAATAACAAACAGGAAGTTGATCGTAGAAAAAGATCTTTACTTCAGCCGTCAATGTTCCTTCACCGACCGATCTTTGCCTGCAAAGTACTTTTACATAGATATATTTTGAATAATATTGAGCAGTGGAAAACAGGAGGTGTCACAACTGCATATGAATATTTTTTCCTGTCATTCTGAAGACTGTATTTCTAGGTCCAGTTTACCGCATAAAACTCGATGAGAACAACAATATAACCAGGCACTCTAAAACAAACAAATACAAAAAATACACACACAAAAACGAAACAACAAAAGACAGCAAGACAGAAGCAAAGAAAGGGAACAAAAGAAAGAAACAGTTCATAACCAGACTATATATCACTTTTGAATAACGGTTGAAAACGACGTTAAACACCAAATAAAGAAAAGAATCACCTTTGAAAACAATGCAAAAAAGCTTCGTTTGCCCAAAGAGACAATTACAAAAAATCCTAACATCTCACTGCCTGATCAAAGACAGTTTAATTTTTTTTTACACATCGGACTTGCTACAAAGACGAACAGCTGCTACTGAGAAAAGGAAAAAATATATGACGACATGAACAGGAAATTATCATCAGCAGAGGAAATTACTTGTGATAGGAATTCCATTAACCGGAAATTAAGTCAGTCGAACAATGACTTTGCGAATACAGGGGGCTAGCAGCGTTAACTTTCAAAGTAGTCATGATATTAAACAGTGTCCTGGGCGATATATGACATGTTCATCTTGTACGCACAGAGAAGCCGCAAGCACCGGCGAAAACAACAACACAATACTGCGAATCTTGACCGAAGTTAGTGCGATAAACTTTCTGTATTTCTGACATGTGACACCTTTCAACAGGTTGGTGTAACCGCTGTGTTTGTTGGAGAATCTGTGATTTTCATTATGTTATTGACGTTGGAATGGGAACGTTTGTATAAACGTGTTGTTTCTTGTGTCCTTTGCAGGCAAATTGCAATGGAGGTCCACGTAAGACGCCAGACAGGACAACTGGCATGCAACAGTCGTGTGGACATTTTTGATGATCGCAGTTAGTACCGCAAACGTTGAACTGAAATGCTTTAAACTCTGAACTTGTAATACTTGGGTTTTTTTTATTAACAAATACACTTG
>NC_090254.1:22536065-22538565 GCF_037325665.1 Littorina saxatilis
CAAAACAGTCAAAACATTCTCCGAGGTATTTTTTGAGGGGTTAAGGTCAAAATCGGGAAATGACGACCTGACTATAAAGGGGTTTCTCATACATCATCTTGTTTCTAGCGTGCCAATCATGGAACGCTATAAGTATAAGTTACAGCTCCGTCCATCCATGGTATCGCCTGATATTTTGTCGAGACTGGGTCAATGAATATGATGACGTCACTGGAGGCTCTGCCGAGAATGACGTCATTATATTCTTTCACCCCGTCGAGACAAAATATCACTCGATACCATGGATGGACGGAGCTGTAACGTATATATGGCATGACCAAAGTAAAGAGAATTTGTCATGGGATGTGGAAACAAATCATTGGAAATTCACCATGGGCAATCAACCCAAGCCTAGAAGTTGTAGAACTATATTTTGTTTCAGTCTTGGCAAGGCCAGTTTTGTCCAGTTCCGGAAAAGACATCATGAATTCATTCACCCTGCCGAGACGAAAAAAACAATTCCATTGATGAAAACGTATAGGCCTAAGCTTATATCCCGTGACGCATCAAAGCTAAATTTTGTTTTGAAATGTCTTCACAACGTACAGATAACTTATAACGACATAATCGCCTTCACAAGACAGGAAAAACGCACACTTTGTTTTTCGTCTGCTACAAATCTAGTCTTGTTGGTTGACGGAGAGAATAAAGCTTCAATCGTACCTTCATCAACAGGAATAAATGCTCAATCCGCTGTCAGTTCGCAACTGAACCTTGGTTTTTTTCTTTAACGTTTTGGTTAACATTGAAACGGCAATCCAAAAGAGTGTTTCAGCTGTTTCAAGGCACAGGCTTAGCTCCTTCTTTTGAGTTGCTTTTCAGTCTAAAATGACACCGGAAGCGAACAAATTGTCGCGTATACTGTCGTCACAAAAAGACGTCATGACAAAGTTACACACAAAGCGAAAGAGACTTTGACGTCATTTACTTTTGTTCGGAATTTTCCGTCTGTTCCTAGCTTGTCAGTGAAGACCTGACGTGAGTAAGCTTACCCAAAAACAGTGTACCCAAAACGTCTTTGTTCTCTAATCACATTGCAGCTGTGAAATAATCAGTCTTGTGTCTCGGTCGTGTAGGTACAGAGTTTGCTTCTGCAATCATTGTGTTTGTGTTGATGACGGCTTCATAAGACAAATCAGCGAATCTATCGTGAGGAAGACGTTTATGTACAAATCACCGAACCCAACCCATTTTTTGTGTGCATTTTTCTGAAGAATAAACTGCATGTGTTTAATTTCATCCGTTTAATGCTTGTCGAAACGAGCCATAAGGCTTTAGAATAAAAGATTTCACGCATTGCTTGGCCATCTGATCACAGATGAGGTCGCAGTTTGTAGGTTAAATCTATGAATCGGCCAGAGATAGATCTGCATTCCTGGTACGACCTTCCAGAATATCAACAGCGGGTTCATGGTCGGAATCAAGAGGTCAAATTTGCGTGGCTCCCAATCATTTCATAACAGATTTCCATTTTCTTGTTTCTGCGGCTGCGTATAAGTTATTTTGCCTAGGTCATGGCCGAACTTAGGCCTACGGAGAAATATCGCTGGATATTTTCTCCCTAGATTAACAGAGACAAAGAAGGGAAGTCATGCTGTATTACATAATTAAGAAACTACCACCTTCCTAATAAAGGGGTTTCTCATACTTCATCTTGTTTCTAGCTTGCCAATCATGGAACGCTATAATACATAATTAAGAAACTACCACCTTCCTAATAAAGGTGTTTCTCATACTTCATCTTGTTTTTGCGTGCCAATATTGGAACGCAATAATACATCAGAAGCTACCACCTTCCCAATAAAGGGGTTTCTCATACTTCATCTTGTTTTAGTGTGCCAATATTGGAACGCTATAATACATCAGAAGCTACCACCTTCCTTATAAAAAATATATCCTACTTTAGATTGTTTCTAGTGTGCCAATATTAGAACGTATAATTTATCAGACACGACCTCCTTCAATATAAAGGGATATCTCTCACTTTATATTGTTTTTAGCGTGCCGATTATGGAACGCTATAGTACATCAGACACTACCTCCTTCAATATAAAGGGATATCTTACACTTTATATTGTTTCTAGCGTGCCAATATTGGAACGTTATAATACATCAGAAGCTCTCACCTTCCTTATAAAAGGATATTCTACTTTATGTTGTTTCTAGTGTGCCAATATTGGAACGCTATAATACGTACAACAGACACTCACTACCTCTTTTATAATAAAAGGATATCTCATACTTCATTTTTATTTCTAGCGTGCCAATATTTGAACGCTATGATACACCAGAAACTACCTCCATCCCGTAAAAGGGTTAATATCCCCCCCCCCCCCCCCCGCCGTTCTTGTAATCTTACGATAAAATTGCCTAGGAGTGTTATGGACAATTTATGACAGTCTTTTTCGCCCACCCTGAGTCTTCTTTTGTGCCTTCTCCCTATGAAAGGAGGGTCTTTCTT
>NC_090254.1:22550240-22592740 GCF_037325665.1 Littorina saxatilis
AGTTTCTTTTTCTTTTGTGACAGCAAATTACAATGACTGCCAAATACAGAGAAAACCACCTGCCAAAGCTACAGCAAGACTCTTCGGTAAAAACCAAACCTCGTACTCGTGCCAAACATCATCACGTGACCCGAAAAGCGTCCACGTGATCAGCATCTTCGGCAATCATCGGTCATCGACGACTCAGGTGACCGTGAACAGCCAATCATCGTCCGAGAAAATGCTCGTCTTGGTTAACTACCATTTCGTGAAATGGACGGTGCACTTACCAAAGAACTCTGGGATCTCAAAAGTATTTGTGGTGAGTATTTGATGCCAGGTTTAAAAAGTTCCGGGTAAATTCAAGAACAGTCTCCCAAATTAATGCTCAGCAGATATGTAGTCAGGCTACATCCCTTGCACGGGGACAATTAAGTGTAAGGCTTCAAACGAAGTTCAACAATTCTCATTCTATTACCAATTAAGTTTAGGGAATGAAATAAGCGTGAGAAAATGATTTGATATTGATGTCGATTACTGCACATGGTTTGAGCATGAGTTTCTGCCTACAATTTTACATGTCTAAGATTGTCTCCAAATGCAAGTTTTACATTTCTTCATATGAGCATGAATATATGTATCAGGTTTGTTGCGAGATAATAATCATAAATTTAAAGCAGTATCGTTATATATGTCATGGTCAAAGTCAAGAAAAAAGATTTCAGTCAGGGTTTTCATGGTTGAGTTGACAATGCAAAGACAAAGAAGGCCGTAGGACGAGGGCAACTGTTTCAAGAGAGATAATCCATGTTTGCTTTGGCTTGGAATTTTGAATGTGACGAATTATCTCCCTTCAAAAACCAGTTTTTGAAATAATGATTTAATGTTGTCCTTTATTAATTATATGCTGCCCTACACGCCACCAGGCGTGAAAGGCAGTAAGTAAGTAAGTTTATTAATTATCACAGTTCACCCTTTCCAACACACAGGTTTCTACCAAATGGATATCTCAGGCGGATCAAGTCATCTTCACAGGAGCGTCATCAGAGGAACCACCTGTGATTCACAAACTCTCTCTCACGGGCTACGGACAGGACAAAAACGGTGGACACACTCCTAAGCTCCTCCAGTTCATCCAAAAGGAAATCGGCCCGGTGACGTCATTTCTCGGAGCTTCCCACGCCGATGAGTTCACTGTGGACTTGGATGACGTCAGAAAGTCTACGACGTCACAAATACCCTACACTTCCGAGACCACATCTCAGTGACTGGTACCTTAAGCACGATCTGTGTCGTACGCGTTCGACGCTTATTTATGAGCTGGTTTTGATCTAGTCATAACGATACAATCATGATTATGTTGAAGTGAGTGAAATACAGGCAAGCAATAACTTCAGAAAGTGAAACTGTTTGTGTCAGGATTCATTCCTGAGAGAAAGACTTTGAGGCGTCTTTCGTGTGTAATGATTCCTGGGGAAAAGCTCTGAAAGTCAGGCAAAGCAAAAAGAAACTTGGCATTCAGCTGCGCGAACGGTTTCTAAACTGCCGAAAAGCTGGTGTGTGTCCTACCAGCACCGCATGTGAGCCCCATGTTATTTTGCATATTATTATGTCTTCTGGGGCCTAGTTAGCCGATCTGGGTCCCACATGGGTAGCATCTGGGGTAACCACGAATGGAGTGTAGAAATGCCGCGCACATTCATCTCATATGTTCCCCACATAAAGTAAAGCTGGTAGCTTCTGGTTGTTACATCAAAAGCGAGGTCTGCGTTTTGCATACGCCACAGTCGACCCTGAAGATTTACATATGACATATTTATATCGTGTGTGGTTTTTTTTCTACGATCTCAGTCACACCTGCCATTTGACTAACGTTGACAGCGTGCAAGCTCGAAGCAGGAAAAATGCGATAAACAGAAGGTTTTTGGAAGGTGTCAACTGTTTGGCCACACACACTTACAAGTAGTAGGTGTCTTCATCTTCGTCTTCCGTCTGTGTGTTTATCTTCTCCCCAGCCTTCAATGGCTATGGGCCACTCAGTATGAGGCGTTCCGCTCTCCATCTAGCATTAGGCCAAACACAAATATATGTTGGTTTAAGGTAACGTGACCACAAAAAGATAGGGTCGGTAGGTCGGCCTTTTTTTAATACAGTGATCGCGCTAGGTATTTTTCAAACCGGTATGACGTCATGAGCTGGCTACAAGTCTCTCACGAAAATCGGTAAGCTTGCCAAGGCAACCAGTAAAAGACAAACAATGACTTACAATACATTTAATCAATGTCAGTGATATGCGGACGTTCCCCCCCCCCCCCCCCCCCCTCAAAGCAACTGTCACACAACTTGACAGTGACACATCAGCAGCCGCTGTGAGAGAGAGAGAGAGAGAGAGAGAGAGAGAGAGAGAGAGAGAGAGAGAGAGAGAGAGAGAGAGAGAGAGAGAGAGAGAGAGAGAGAGAGAGAGAGTTCCGAAATAAAATAGGAAAGCAAATAGTAATCACGCAACTGGAAGACTTACTCACTAGTTACTTACTGTTACAGTTTCACTTTCGCCTAGTCTTTGTTGTCAAAAAGTTTTCACGCGCAGAGCCAACAGCATTTCTATGACTTAGCGATTTTGAATGGTCTTCGAGAGATGAATGTTGAAAATTTCGACAACCTCTTGTGTAACCATTTTTTTTACGTGTTTTTTTGCAGTCTTCACAAAACATGAGAAAGTTCTCCCCCTCCCCCTCTGTCCGCAATCACAGAAACTCTTTGCACCATTTTTCCTGAAATCGTTTGACATTGGAAGATGCCGATGTTGGTTTCTTTGCCGCCGCTTGAGACTCGGGCTCTGCAGATGTACTCGGCCGTGAAGTACTTTCACTTTCAGTTCCTTCATTCAAAGGCCTCTTGAGGGTAGAAAAGACCGTAAAGATCGTTGCTTCTTCATCGCAATCGACTCGCCTCACAATAATCAACTGTATGTAGACAAAGATCTAAGCTGGTGTGAGTACGTGATTTCCCGGTATGATGCTATGTCGGCTATAGTTAGACGGCCCTTATAACATAAACTGAAAGATCACGATGGACCGGGAACCGAAAGAAATGGCGCGAAAAGTATGATGTCTGAATTTTGACGTCATGTTTGACACATTGACATCAAGTGTCATCAATGGAGACATAATCGCAACATTGTAGCGCTGTTACAACAAGCCATCCAAATATCTCTCTCTCTCTCTCTCTCTCTCTCTCTCTCTCTCTCTCTCTCTCTCTCTCTCTCTCTCTCTCTCTCTCCCTCGTACTGACAAACGATTTTTGTAATTACTACTTTTTTTTTTACCGGTCAAACCAAATAACAATCGTTATTCCCCCCTCTGCTTCTTTACCTCTGTAAACTTGTAGAGCTAGTTATTTTTCGATAATGACCCAGCAACCAAACAAATAACGAGCCAGCAACAGCCTGAATCCTCGATAGTGCAATGGGTTGAGAAGCTGTTCTGTTTCGGTACTACTTTTGCGACTGAAAAGTTCCGAACGCTCTATACGTACGAAGTATACATCTCTGGAGCAAACAATACAAACATACCGCATTTAAATTAACAACTACAGGCCTGAACACATGAATCTCCATATAAAATCCATGAGTTCGGTTGTTTTCTGAATCTAGATCTGCCGTGCACAAACCGTTCATCACAAGCAAATTCCCAAGGCAAGTAACTCATACTCTGGCGACAAGAGTAGTTCCCCTTCTTTTAACGCAGTTTCTTCGACAACACTGACTGCAATCCGACGGTCAGTTTTCAACAATATTTCATTTTATAAACAGATCACACGCAACCAAATGCACACATCTCATCAATTTAAACAACATAAAGCGGTTTCATACACTATTTTCCCCAGAAAACTGAACTTCATACAGTAATTAACGTTGGAACACGGGTGCAAAAGTTCGTCTGCTAGTCCCATTTGACGAAAGAACATTTACTAAGCGATACTAAAACATAAACAGAACACACAATATCTGCCTTTACCGCCACAGCAGAATAACAGCATATCTGTGTACTTGATTTTAGTCCAAAACAGGGAAACTGAAAAGAAGTGTTAACAGAATGGAATGATTTGCACGGAACTATACAACCGCGCATTAATCGATCGCCTGCGCAGGTTGACTGGTTGAGTGATTCGGATTCGATCAAACTTTCGCACAAAAACTCCTGGTTTTTTGGAATAACGGAAGAAAGGAGGAATAAAGAGGTTACACACCTCGTCTCAGTGATTATTAAAAATAATGGTCTCAGTTCGCGGTCATGAAAAAGCTCGCTGAAGCTCGCATTTTTCATGATCCGCTAACTTCGACCATTATTTTTAATAATCACTGAGACTCGGCATGTAACCTCTACGTACGTCTGGCCGACATGCACTTTTTTTCCGGTATTGGCGAATCTTAACCGGTAAAATACCGGAAATTACCGGTAAACGCGATCCCTGTAATATTTTGTTTAAATATTTTTTATAATTTAGTTCATTTTAAATGAGGTTACTTCCCTTAGTCTCGGTTATGGTTCGCAAAATGTGCCAAAAGTTTAGTTTTTTTTGAGTCGGCTGGAAAAAATAGGGTTGGTCGGGTTACCCTAAACCAACATATATTGTTTGGGGGGCCTTAGGCGGTGAATCTAGGGCAGAGTGCTGTGTGCAAATGTGAATACAAGAATTCTCGGGTATTAGTGATTGCCGTGTGGTGTATGTGTATGTACGTTGCACCAAAAAGTCGAGACACCATCCTTCCAATAAAAACAGTTCGGCTGACCATCTGAAGTCTGGCCCGGCTCCCCCCGCGGGTTAGGGGGAAGAATTTACCGGATGCTACCCAGCATGTCGTAAGAGGCGACTAACGGATTCTGTTTCTCCTTTTACCCTTGTTAAGTGTTTCTTGTATAGAATATAGTCAATGTTTGTAAAGATTTTAGTCAAGCAGTATGTAAGAAATGTTAAGTCCTTTGTACTGGAAACTTGCATTCTCCCAGTAAGGTCATTCATTGTACTACGTTGCAAGCCCCTGGAGCATTTTTTTGATTAGTGTTTTTGTGAACAAGAAACAATTGACAAGTGGCTCTATCCCATCTCCCCCCTTTACCCGTCGCGATATAACCTTCGTGGTTGAAAACGACGTTAAACACCAAACAAACATCCTTCCAATAAAAACAGTTCGGCTGACCATCTGAAGTCTGGCCCGGCATGTAGGCCTACATAAGAACATCCCGACACTTGGACACATCCCACAAATCAAAATGCTGACAGTTTTGTGTTGTGAGATGGATTTGTTGATGAATTAATTTCGTAAAAGCCAATAGTGGTTATGTAAGAAAGTAATTCAGCAAACTATTCCTACTATGGACAGGCTGTTGATTTGTGGTATGGGACTAAGTGGATCGAGGGATGGTCTTCTTGCTTGCACAGTTTGTTTGTTTGTTTGTTTGTTTGTTTGCTTAACGCCCAGGCGACCACGAAGAGCCATATCAGGGCTGTGCTGCTTCGACATATAACGTGCGCCACACACAAGACAGAAGTCGCAGCACAGGCTTCGTGTCTCACCCAGTCACATTATTCTGACACCGGACCAACCAGTCGTAGCACTAACCCCATAATGCCAGACGCCAGGCGGAGCAGCCACTAGATTGCCAATTTTAAAGTCTTGGGTATGACCCGGGCGGGGTTCGAACCCACGACCTCCCGATCACGGGGCGGACGCCTTACCACTAGGCCAACCGTGCCGGTCCAGTAACAGCTTGGCCAGATTTGAGACGGTGAGTTTAGTGACCTGGTGTGTTTAATTCCGTTTGAATGTCGTTCTCAGCCTGGATAATAATCAAAACTCGCCAACTGCAACGTTCTATGAAGTTGAAGGATGCACAAATTAGTGCACCGAAAGTATCACAGAAAACTATAAACGATACGAAATAACAATCTTCAAGTGAAAATGCAAAAAGAATAGCAGTTACATTCTGAGGCCAAGATCTCATTCTTGTGAAACGTTTTGCTGCACTGTAATTATGTTTGAAAAATGACGGCCAATACGCGAAAAAGCACAATCCTACATTCTTCACAGATTTGATAGACATAGACATTTTTTGACAGACTATTTACAAATTATGTTGCGAGATGAGGGGGAGAATTGAGATAGTCAGCTTCTTCTTGATCACACGTCAACATTGTTAGCCTGGACAGCGGCAAAAACGATGCTGTCTTCTCCAGGTCCTCCTTTTCTCCGTACAGCTGGCAGCGTCTGGGGACTGCAGTGGGACTGTCAGTCAGCAAAATGGCATACACTATTTTTCATTTGAACATGGCTCAACATTAAAATAATTGTGTTACATTCTAATTTTTTTTATTCTGAATTTTGGAACGTTAGTAGTCTTTTTGTATTTGGATTTGTTGCATGCGATAATTGCCATTTCATTCGGTTGAAAATGACAATACGGCCGATTTCGGTTCAGTCCCGGAGCGGGAATTCTTTCTTCTAAAGTTGGCAAAAAAATTATTGCAACAATTTTCGCACGCTAAGAAAAGCATTAAAACGCAATTTATTTTAGTTGAACTTTATATGCTCGAAAAGGTAATTATGTCAGCTGTACATATCATTTGTCCGATTGATGGTACTGTGTAGAGGCATCCTGTCACATCCTGTCACATCCTGTCAAACAAGGTCACCCCTAAAATCAACCTGACAAAATCCATAGCCCCGTATTTTAAAATCTGCAAAAAAAATCAGAATATGCACAAACCAAACACTTCTGACAACCATTGGCAAGGCCATTCAATTTCCTGTTCAGAACATTTTGTTTTATGCACCTGACTTCTTTAGTCTTTATGTAGCCTTTTGTCAAAGGCGGTAGGTGTCAACCGTTTCAGAGGCCAAAAAAGGCACTTTTTGCGGCCATTTTTGAGGGGGTCCTCGGGCATATAAAGTTCAACTAAAATAAATTGTGTTTTAATGCTTTTCTTAGCGTGCAAAGATTGTTGCAATAATTTTTTGGCCAAGTTTCATATAGAGCTGCGAAGTTAGTAGTCGGCGATCTCATTAACACCTAGGCCTACTCATCTTGTTTTTCAGTGGAGTATTTAAACATGCGTGCGTGTCTATGTGTGTGTGTTGAAAAGAGAGAGAGAGAGAGAGAGAGAGAGAGAGAGAGAGAGAGAGAGAGAGAAAGAGAGAGACTCAGAGAGAGAGAGAGAGAGAGAGAGAGAGAGAGAGAGACTGTGTTCTGTACCTCTGTAAAGACAGGATCAAAGAGCATGTAAATAAAGTTGTGCGTTAGAACAGAAAGAATGGTGTTTGTACGATAGAGTGGTTGCAGTTCTGTCTCTCTGTCTCTCTGTCTCTCTCTCTCTCTCTCTCTCTCTCTCTCTCTCTCTCACACACACACACACACACACTGACAGACAGACACAAACAAAACCATAGACATGCAGTACCCCCCCCCCCACTCACACACGCAAAGAAAATCATCTCTTTTTAATGAATTTTATTGAATTTCTTCGATAATCTGCCCAAATTATAGTGATTATAAATGGTCGCATTCACTCTACTTAAAATTAGCACGTCAAATTTAACAAAGTTTTTTTTCTGAAATACACGAAATAACGAGTGCTAGCCGCAAGACGACATCGTAGCATCTTCCCACGCCGCTCTAATGATTATAATGTTAGAATTCTTCGTAGTTGGCGGGGCAATAGCTCAGTCGGTAGCTGCGCTGGCTTTAAAACCAGTTGTCGCTATCGGCGTGGGTTCGATCCCCACGTTCGGCGAGGGATTTATTTCCCAGAGTCAACTTTGTGCAGACTCTCCTCGATAAAGAACCCAAGTTCACAGCAAAAGTCTCAGGGCTTGGAAACATAAATACACGCATGCCGGAGAAAAAAAAAGGGTAGCGCCGTATACTGTATGGCAGCTCGCTTTCCCCAGGGAGAAAGCAGCCCGCATTTCCAAGAGGGTAACCTCACAGGACTATATGAATCTTATCCTTATCCTTTTCCTTATGCTTAGTAGACAAGGTAAGAAACGCGAACCAGCTGACCTCGAGTCCGTTGTGACTTTTTCATTTTCTGTTGTGGTTTCAAGTTGTCAGTGTATTGCCAAAAACGGTGCCATGCGTTTGATTATGCACTTCCAGTTTCAATAAACACCCGAATAGCGTTTAATGACAACCCGTGTGATCAGACATACGTTTTAATACTATTCGTATCAAATTATTTTTTTAAAATTATGTTTGTGTGTGATTTATTCATTTATTTATTTTCTTGTATGCCCCCCGCGGGTTAGGGGGAGTCCCATATTGGTTGAGACGAGAAAGAATTTACCCGATGCTCCCCAGCGACTAACGGATTCTGTTTCTCCTTTTACCCTTGTTAAGTGTTTCTTGTATAGAATATAGTCAATGTTTGTAAAGATTTTAGTCAAGCAGTATGTAAGAAATGTTAAGTCCTTTGTACTGGAAACTTGCATTCTCCCTGGAGCAAATTTTTGATTAGTGCTTTTGTGAACAAGAAACAATTGACAAGTGGCTCTATCCCATCACCCCCCTCCCCCCCGTCGCGATATAACCTTGAACGGTTGAAAACGACGTTAAACACCAAATAAAGAAAGACATTTTCTTGTATTCCCATTTTGGGTGAGGTCTACGTCTCGATACGTAAAAAGTCAACTGTCAGCAGAACCGTGAGTTTTGACAATGGAAGAACGACTGGTTCTCTTTAAAGAATGTCAGACTAGCAAACTCTGCAGTGGTAATTCATCTTCTCACTCTGAGAAAACAATTTGATAAAACTCAAGGCGTTGGGATACAAAGAGGTGCCTCGATCCGTTGTGTCCAGGCGATATGATGTGAACGGTTATTGAAATAGACCATGCCCTTTTCCTGCATCGCGTTATTCTCCCCTCCAACATTTTTTTTTTATTTTAATTTTTAATTTTTATCCGAGCTTCCTTGTGACACAACCTGTCATTCCAAGCGAATCAACAAAATCGTCTTTTTTGGTTGTTGTTGTTGTTGTTGTTGCAACAAGGAACGATCGAAGCTGTCTTTTTATAACGCCACGTTTTGTTAGCTTTTCGATCGAAATCATGTCTAAGCCAAACCTAGTGTACTTCCACTACCCGAGCGCTTTGGCAATCTGCCTTATGCTCTTCAACCTCCACCACCTCCATCCCACCCCGCCTAGAACGAGGAACAGTCATACCACGACCCCCCCACCACCACCAACACCAAAACAAGACAAGAAGGGCAAAGCCCATACGACTCACATGCTTGACCTTGACCTTCAGCTAAACCTAGCAATGACATCATACACTAAGAACTGCTTTACACATTTTTCCTACCAAAATACATGTGACCTTGACCCAAGGTCAAGGTCATCCAAGGTCATGCAACACAAAGCTGTTAATTCAAGACATAGGAAGTACAATGGTGCTTATTGGCTCTTTCTACCATGAGATATGGTCACTTTTAGTGGTTCACTACCTTATTTTGGTCACATTTCATAAGGGTCAAAGTGACCTTGACCTTGATCATATGTGACCAAATGTGTCTCATGATGAAAGCATAACATGTGCCCCACATAATTTTTAAGTTTGAAACAGTTATCTTCCAAAGTTCAGGGTCAAGGTCACTTCAAAATATGTATACAATCCAACTTTGAAGAGCTCCTGTGACCTTGACCTTGAAGCAAGGTAAACCAAACTGGTATCAAAAGATGGGGCTTACTTTGCCCTATATATCATATATAGGTGAGGTATTCAATCTCAAAAACTTCAGAGAAAATGTGAAAAATGTGAAAAATAGCTGTTTTTTAGACAACATTTATGGCCGCTGCGACCTTGACCTTGAAGCAAGGTCAAGATGCTATGTATGTTTTTTGGGGCCTTTTCATCATACACCATCTTGCCAAATTTGGTACTGATAGACTGAATACTGTCCAAGAAATATCCAACGTTAAAGTTTTCCGGACGGACGGACGGACGGACGGACGGACGACTCGGGTGAGTACATAGACTCACTTTTGCTTCGCATGTGAGTCAAAAAGCAAATGATTTATACGATTTCCCTTCCTCGTGTCCCACGTTACACTCACTAAATTAAAATGGAACAACACCCCCCCCCCCCCCCCCCCCCAACAAGCCCACCTTCAAAGAAGACTTCCTCCCTTTTAAGACCCTATTTTCTCAGATTGCTTGATGTCTTAAAAACGGATTCTACTGTATGTGGATCAAAAATATTAGCTGTTCTACACTCATTTTTTGTTTTAACCTTTTTTTTGGGACCTCAGTTGCATGCAAGGCTGCTGCAACCCATCTTTTTTGCCTCTTTCGTCTTTTTTTTTTTTGGGGGGGGGGGGGGGGGGGGGGGCGGTGAGCATTGGTCTTTTTTTTTTTTTTTTTTAATGAAATCTACTTCTTTTGCCCTAATCTTTTCACCTCTATCATGTTCTACACTCATCAAATAATGTCCAAGAGACCGTTGATTTCTTTACTCAGTGTCCAAAACTTGATCCTAGTGCGACCTGACACATCAACTCATTTAGTTATTCAATCCTAAGAATATCCCAGAAACAAACTTACCCCAAATCCACCCCCCTTCCCACCACCATCACTAACCTCATACTCAACACACTCTCAATTTTGAGAAAAAAAAGAGAAAATAACAACACAAATATTTTATTTTTTTACCCAGTTGGCAGTTGCATCCAAGTTGACAGGATTGATACTAGGCTGGTCAAGACAAAAATGTATACTCAGACACTTGAGTGACCTAATTTCTGACACAATGACATCATAGCATGGTAGCCAAGACTAAATTACCCCATACACTAACCTGTGACCTCAAATCAAACATAGACGTCATATTTTGATGGAGTGGAACCTTATTTCCTTGATAGCTCAGTGGATATTGCTAGTAGTGATAGATCTTCTCAAGCAAACGGTTTCATGCTGTGATCTTGAAATTTGACAAAAACCAGCCACATGTGTGGCATGTCTGAACATCATCAAACCCCACAGGTGTGTGACATTTGAGAACATCAGAGAAATCTTCAGTGTTAAGTTTTTTATGAACCGAAGACGACCCCGCTGTGACCCCAAAATATGACGAGGGTCAACCTAACTGGGGTCATGTCGGGAGATCATCAAACCCTAGAAGTGTGCAAAGTTTCAAAGCTCTTGATTAAATACTATTCGAGATAACCTCAACGTTAATTCTTTTTGTCTACGGGCGGCCGGCCGGCCGGACGGCCTAACACTGCTCATTCCTAAGACTCTCCCGATCACTCAGGGGAGTCAAACATCCTTATTCTACCGGCACCTTTAACTCTCCGCAAGCACCCCCACCCACCAACTCACCCTCAACATCCACCCTACATAAAACAATGAAACAAAATGTGCATCATAAATCAAATGCACTGGTTAATCCACGGGAGTGCTGGTGGTGACTTCTGCTTCGTGCTCTTCCTCCGGCTTTTTTTCTACCACCACGGGAGTGCTGGTGGTGACTTCTGCTTCGTGCTCTTCCTCCGGCTTTTTTTCTACCACCGGTCCTTCTTCTCCCAACGATATTACCTCCAAGTCCAACACGCCTGAAAAGATGCCCTCCCCGGCTTTCCCCGTCGCAATTTCTCTTCCTTCATCTGTGACAAAGTCTGGAAGGCGGAGGAAGCTCCTGTGCACGTATGCGAAAGGAAAGTCGGACGAGCTAGGACACTCGCGCCTGGGCTTGCGTCGCCTCATGCTGGGTATGACGTCAGCGAAGACGGAGTCGACGTCACGAGATACGTTGGATCCGTCATTTGGCCCCCAGCGGTTGTTGGGGCGGAATAGCT
This sequence comes from Littorina saxatilis, assembly GCF_037325665.1. Classification (NCBI taxonomy): domain Eukaryota; kingdom Metazoa; phylum Mollusca; class Gastropoda; order Littorinimorpha; family Littorinidae; genus Littorina; species Littorina saxatilis. The sequence continues at coordinate 22,562,073 of NC_090254.1, forward strand.
TTTTGAACATCTGTGTAAATGGGGAAGAAAACATAATTTGCATGATCTTGACAATGTGTGCACACACACACACACACACACACACACACACACACACACACACACACACAACCCACACACAATTAAACCGGACTCGCTTTAAAAAAAAAATGGTTTGAAATACACAAAATATTCAACGTGCCGGTGCAAGTCAACTTATTTGTCGGGCATGAAACTATTGAAACATGTTGATTTCAAAGGAGCAAGAAAAGAACAGTTACAGTTGTGTGTGTGTGTGTGTGTGTGTGTGTGTGTGTGTGTGTGTGTGTGTGTATGTGTGTAGGGGAAAGGCTCCTAATATGGACCGGCTCCTAATATGGACCACCTCCTGTTCTGACAAACTAACGGCGCTAGAGCGCTCAAAACAATTTCATTCGCTTTATTCACCCTCTCTGGATGAGTTGCACATGTCAAAACAGTTGCAGAAACACAAACCTCAAAACCGTTAGGCTTTTTCGCTTTTTTTCACTTTTGGCAGCGTTCACTCTAAATGTGCCGCCTAAAACGGACTCGATCGTTTCTGTCCACAGCCAAAGCTTTCATAACACAAAAATGGCTATAATTATATGACAGTCACAGCTAAGGCAGTATTTGTTACATTTTAACAGTGTGTACCCCGAGTTTCTACTGCAAACACAAAATAATAGCAAAACCTCAAAGTATGTGTGAGTCCCCTAATATGGACCACCTTCAACAAATCGAAGAAAATAAAAACTAAAGGCAATTTTAATTAATTCATTAAGAAGCTTGCTGAAAATAACCTATAACTAGCCCTCGAGATTTCAAAAAATATAACAAATAGTCTTTTTTTTGTGGAAGTTGATAATTTCACATATTTTCACTCGTTTTTGATAAGCTCCTTCAGTTTCCTGGTGTGCTTCAAATAATGCTCTCATCAACCCGAAACAGCTAAATCTAAAGCATATTTGAATTAGTCTGACTTGCACACTAAGTTGTATCATGCATGTTATTTTGAAGTATAGGGGGCTTTTTACAGTGATTCGTGAAGGCCGCTTCACTGGTCCATATTGGGCGCCCAGGCTCCTAATATGGACCATTTGTGATTTTTTCTGTATTTAATTTTTGCTGAAGGTCTATCAAAGCTATTTCACTCTAATTAGGCCTAAAGCCTGTCCTTAATTGGACAAAGTCGACTACGCGTAGCTCACTTCGCGAAGCTACCGAAACTAGATTTCGTTGCAGTCCAAGGGAAGGCACTATGGCGGAAAAGAGAGTTATCTTTTCATGTCTTGGCGTCTCAAATGCGCGTAGTCTCGACCAGCGCGTGGTGTGCTTCTTTCTGAGTACTTTACGTCACAAATTGTACTTTACGTACTTGATGATGACGTAAGTTAATTGTATGTGTTCTATTTCGTTGACTGAGAACGGCCGGGACCAGTTTGCGTGAGCGCTGGGATTTCGAGTTTCATTCGACATGTCAATGCATCGCAGTATGAAATAATGCAGGTAGGAGGTTAGTTCTTGTACTTTGGGTCAACCAAAGTCGATAAATGCATTCTTCACTATGGTATTGAGTCTGATTTCGTCGTCCATCTTGAATCGAAAAGCACTCTTCTTACAAAAAAACCAACTTCGTTGCGAGCTACGGCGAAGCTTCGCAAGTCAAAACTTGAGAAGCGATGTTGGGGTCAAAGTACCACGCCGTAGCTGCGGGTTTTTGGTATAAAGACTTCGCGAAGCTTCGTGTAGTCGACTACGGGCTCAATTAAGGACGGGCTTAACTGTTCAACTAAGAGAGGACTACCAACCACAAAATGAAACTTCTTCGCAAGAAAACAAGCTAGTTATCAGCAATAAACAAAAAGTGGTCCATAGTAGGGGCCCTTCCCCTATGTGTGTGTGTGTGTGTGTGTGTGTGTGTGTGTGTGTGTGTGTGTGTGTATGTGTATGTATGTGAGTGTGTATGTAGGAAGGGAGGGCAAGTCGACCCCTCTAACAAATGCAGCTTATACCTCTCGTCTTTTTAAAAAAAAAATTGTTTTTGTTGTAAAACCTGGTGTGTTCTCTTTCGTGTAAGCGTTGTGTGGAATATGAACGCTCCAACTGGCACGGTTTTTAAATAAAATATAAAAGAAAAAAATCCTGAAGCATGGACGACTTGCCCTCCATGGAGGGCAACTCGTCCATGGGGGGCGGGTAATTCGTCCAGGTGGAAAAGGTTGTTCATATTACCCAATAGCATCACCTCGACATATGAAATTGACTGAAGTAACTTTTCTGTGTCAGTTTTGTTAATCGGAAGTGAGAATGACGTCATAATGAGTCGGCCTACGTCAGAAGTCGATCGACGTCTTGGCTATGCAGGGAGGGTGAGTATTTGAAGGGATAGATGTTCAAACATCTATACTTATTAGTTGCTCTGGTTCAAAGCTAAGCAAATGGGAAAATATATTTACAAATTGGACTTGTAATTGATTTGTGTCGCCCATTTCAGGTTGCGTGAACGTGAAATAGTTTAGTAGGCCTACTACTAGGGGGGGACGAATTACCCGATCATGGTACTCGCTGAACATTGCTATTTACCATTGTTCCTGGGATAGCCTGAGATCTATAACTTTCGACTAGTTGTTATGAAAGCCAAAGCTTTTTTGCAGATCTGGTGCATTTTACGAATCAGCGGCTCCCATGCACTGACTGGTTTTTTTTTCGTGCAACAATTTTAGAGTGGAAACTATCAAAATTGACAAAGACTTACCGCTTTGCTGGACCCGTTTTTTTCGACATTTTTTACATTTAGTCAAGTTTTGACTAAATGTTTTAACATCGAAGGGGAATCGAAACGAGGGTCGTGGTGTATGTGTGTGCGTGCGTGTGTGCGTGCGTGCGTGCGTGTAGAGCGATTCAGACCAAACTACTGGACCGATCTTTATGAAATTTGACATGAGAGTTCCTGGGTATGATATCCCCGAACGTTTTTTTTCCTTTTTTTGATAAATGTCTTTGATGACGTCATATCCGGCTTTTCGTGAAAGTTGAGGCGGCACTGTCACGCTCTCATTTTTCAACTAAATTGGTTGAAATTTTGATCAAGTAGTCTTCGACGAAGCCCGGACTTCGGTATTGCATTTCAGCTTGGTGGCTTAAAAATTAATTAATGACTTTGGTCATTAAAAATCTGAAAATTGTAAAAAAAAAATTTTTTTTCTAAAACGATCCAAATTTACGTTCAGCTTATTCTCCATCATTTTCTGATTCCAAAAACATATAAATATGTTATATTCGGATTAAAAACAAGCTCTGAAAATTAAATATATAAAAATTATTATCAAAATTAAATTTTTGATATCAATTTAAAAACACTTTCATCTTATTCCTTGTCGGTTCCTGATTCCAAAAACATATAGATATGATATGTTTGGATTAAAAACACGCTCAGAAAGTTAAAACAAAGAGAGGTACAGAAAAGCGTGCTATCCTTCTCAGCGCAAGTACTACCCCGCTCTTCCTGTCAATTTCACTGCCTTTGCCGTGCGCGGTGGACTGACGATGCTACGAGTATACGGTCTTGCTGCGTTGCATTGCGTTCAGTTTCATTCTGTGAGTTCGACAGACAGCTACTTGACTAAATGTTGTAATTTCGCCTTACGCGACTTGTTTTTCTTTAACTGATTCAGGTTGGGTAACTCTGGCTTATGAAATCGATGATAATCACCCCTGCAGTGTCATGTTCTCAAAATCGAGGGGGGACGACATACCCGAGGGGGTCGACTTGCCCTCCCTTCCCCTATGCGAGTGTGTGTGTGAGTACGTGTGTGTGTGTGTGTGTGTGTGTGTGTGTGTGTGTGTGTGTGTGTGTGTTTGTGTGTGTGTCCTTCTGTCTGTCCGTCCGTCTGTTTGTCCGCGTGTGTGTCTGTGTGTTTGTATGTGCATGTGCATGTTAGCTAGGTTACTACATGCAGCAAAAGAGGAGGAAGGAGTTTACATGACTAAACAAGGCCAGCTAGAAAATTAATCGGACGATTTGGGTGTTATGCTGAAGACTGCGACTAATAGTATGAATTACAGTTAAATGTACCCGGAAGCATACAGTTTCACTTTAATATTCAGTTATTTATTGGTAGCAAAACATGTACCAGAAGTGTCTGCTCCCTAAAAATTCAGTAACAACCCACACTCAACTGAGTGACGTCTCCTGATGTCAAAGGGACACGATGGTTCGCTCATTCGCAAAAAAATAAAGTTGGCATTAATTATTAATTTCTTGTAATGTATATCTGCATTCATCCGGGAGGTTGGTGCTATGATTACATGGTAGGAATGTTTTCAAGCCTTCGCGTTTTCTATTTACAGCTTTGTATGTCGGTACTGAACTGACGCTGTCGTCTGCTGCATGTACGGAGGACAGTCAATCGAATCAGTCGACTTCCAAATGCTGCATGGTGTTGCTCGAAATCAGTCAGAAAAATAACGTCTGCTCTTAGCCGCGGGGAGTTTTAGGGTCAAGCATCATTGTTTGGTATTGTGGAGACAATAAGCTACACATGCCACTAACACGGAGGATGAGAAGATTCCTCTCCAATGGAAAGAAGCAGCACAGACTCATGAATACGATCTCTGGGTTTGTATGCGCACTTAAAGAGTGCGCTAACAGTTTTAAGCGCATTGCCATTAGCCAATGAACTGTTTCACAACAGTCATGTAACACCAGTACTTACTAACAATTATTATTATTTTATAACTTGTTTGAAATTAGGAGCACAATTCTCAATAATTATTAGACAAACTGTATGTGCGGCGAAATGTGCATAGTGCAGCCAGTCTCATTCCGTGGCCTGATGGGCGCAATCGCTTGGTGATAAGACGCCGGCCTCCAATGCGGAAGGTCGTGGGTTCGAATCCCGGCCGCGCCTGGTGGGTTAAGGTGGAGATTTTTCCGATGTCCCAGGTCAACTTATGTGCAGACCTGCTAGTGCCTTATTCCCCTTCGTGTGTACACGCAAGCACAAGACCAAGCGCGCACGGAAAAGATCCTGTAATCCATGTCAGAATTCGGTGCCGGTGAGTTATAGAAACACGAAAATACCCAGCATGCTTCCTCCGAAAGCGGCGTATGGCTGCCTAAATGGCGGGGTAAAAACGGTCATACACGTAAACATCCACTCGTGCAAACATACTTGTGTACGAGGGATTTTCAGCCCACGAACGCAGAAGAAGAAGAAGAATAATTACGTGGCCTTACCGTCTTTCTGCCGTATCTCCAGTATCGCGTGATGACGGCCTTGATGTCCATGGGGAACCAGATGATGACGGGGGCGATATGGATGTAGAAGATTGAATGGGACAAAATCCAATTCCAATCATCGGGTTCAATTTCGCTCTTTTCCTTTACGTTGCGCATGAATGGTAGCAACTGCACGCATTTCATGCAGGGAGCGCAACGTTACAACTGAGATACACAGAAAATACTTCATGTGTGATACCGAGTAACACGAGTTACTCTTTATATTTAGTCAAGTTTTGACTAAATATTTTAACATCGAGGGGGAATCGAAACGAGGGTCGTGGTGTATGTGCGTATGTGTGTGCGTGCGTGCGTGCGTGTGTGTGTGTGTGTAGAGCGATTCAGACTAAACTACTGGACCGATCTTTATGAAATTTGACATGAGAGTTCCTGGGTATGAAATCCCCGAACGTTTTTTTCATTTTTTTGATAAATGTCTTTGATGACGTCATATCCGGCTTTTCGTGAAAGTTGAGGCGGCACTGTCACGCCCTCATTTTTCAACCAAATTGGTTCAAATTTTGGTCAAGTAATCTTCGACGAAGCCCGGGGTTCGGTATTGCATTTCAGCTTGGTGGCTTAAAAATTAATTAATGACTTTGGTCATTAAAAATCTGAAAATTGTAAAAAAAAATAAAAATTTATAAAACGATCCAAATTTACGTTTATCTTATTCTCCATCATTTGCTGATTCCAAAAACATATAAATATGTTATATTCGGATTAAAAACAAGCTCTGAAAATTAAATATATCAAAATTATTATCAAAATTAAATTGTCCAAATCAATTTAAAAACACTTTCATCTTATTCCTTGTCGGTTCCTGATTCCAAAAACATATAGATATGATATGTTTGGATTAAAAACACGCTCAGAAAGTTAAAACAAAGAGAGGTACAGAAAAGCGTGCTATCCTTCTTAGCGCAACTACTACCCCGCTCTTCTTGTCAATTTCACTGCCTTTGCCATGAGCGGTGGCCTGACGATGCTACGAGTAAAATGGCATTGCGTTTCATTCTGTGAGTTCGACAGCTACTTGACTAAATATTGTATTTTCGCCTTACGCGACTTGTTTACATTTAGTCAAGTTTTGACTAAATGTTTTAACGTAGAGGGGGGAATCGAGACGAGGGTCGTGGTGTATGTGCGCGCGCGCGTGTGTGTGTGTGTGTGTGTGTGTGTGTGTGTGTGTGTGTGTGTGTGTGTGTGTGTACCCCCGTTTCCACAGGTTTGGTTGCCTAAATCACCATAAGGCAACCATCCACACGTGGATGGCAACCTAAACTCTGGATGACAACCTAATTGTGTGGATGGTCGCTTCATTTAACAACGTTAAATTGACTTTTTTGACGGAAAGAATGTCATAACAATGTTCAAAATGACATTCTTTCCGTCCTCTATAGGCGACGAAATAGGTCAAATTTTGTGCATTTTTTAGTGCAAAATTCTTCGATGCCGGAGCGAGTACTGCACCCAGTGCTGTTGTAGTGCAAGTGCACTAGAAAGGCACTACACCCAGTGCCGCCTCTTAGGTAACCATCCACACTTTAGGTACGTGTGTGTGTGTGTCCGTCTGTCTGTCTGTGTAGAGCGATTCAGACCAAACTACTGAACCGATCTTTATGAAATTTGACATGAGAGTTCCTGGGAATAATATCCCCGGACATATTTTTCTTTTTTTCGATAAATACTTTTGATGACGTCATATCCGGCTTTTTGTAAAAGTTGAGGCGGCACTGTCACACCCTCATTTTTCAATCAAATTGATTGAAATTTTGGCCAAGCAATCTTCGACGAAGGCCGGACTTCGGTATTGCATTTCAGCTTGGTGGCTTAAAAATGAATTAATGACTTTGGTCATTAAAAATCTGAAAATTGTAAAAATAAATTTTGTTATAAAACGATCCAAATGTACGTTCATCTTATTCTTCATCATTTTTTGATTCCAAAAACATATAAATATGTTATATTCGGATTAAAAACAAGCTCTGAAAATTAAAAAAATTAAAAATTATGATTAAAATTAAATTTCCGAAATCGTTTTAAAAACTATTTCATCTTATTCCTTGTCGGTTCCTGATTCCAAAAACATATAGATATGATATGTTTGGATTAAAAACACGCTCAGAAAGTTAAAACGAAGAGAGGTACAGTAAAGCGTGCTATGATCTGAAGCACAGCAGAGAAAGGGGGAATGTACGTTCTGGCTCACCGATTCCGACAGACCCTAAATATTAACGCAAAATAGGCTTCTGGACTAAACTTTTACTAAAATGAAACATGCGACAAAATCAGAAAAATACTGCATAAATCCATACAAAAAAAAATACAGTAAAGTAAGGTTGTTTTGAACCAATGCCGGGTCTGTCGGAATCAGTAACCCAGAACCTGGTTAAGCCACTTTATTTTTAGACGCTCTCCAAACAGCCAGCGTGTGTTTGCCAGGCCTGCAACCTGGTTAAGCCACTTTATTTTTAGACGCTCTCCAAAGAGCCAGCGTGTGTTTGTCATTTTTCCTGGTGCTGTGGTGGTGTGAAGACGTGTTTTCTGTGAGAAAAGTGTTTTGCCTGTCTCAAGAATCTATAGGGTTAGCTCAGGACATCAAGAATTGTTAGATTATTCTAGGCGGCCAACAACTTTAATTCTACCTGACATGGAACAAGCTTGTAATGTCCCACTACCAGCGCCAACACCATCAGAATTTTGGACAGAAGAAGAACAGCATGTACTAGAAGAGAATAGAAAATATTTTGAGCAGATGGCCTTAATAGCAGTTAAGGCTAAAACAGAAGGATTAATGAGACTGCCCAAAAAACCAAAAAGGAAGATAGAAGATTTGTTCAAAGAAAAAGACGGAAAGAAAAAGAGAGTAGAACCAACAACGCCAAGTGATTTACATCACTATCTCGTTTCAAACCAAGCAGATGTTAGCCATGCTATATCCACAGAAGCTTTCACAAATGCTTATTTTGCTCAAGCAGAAAATGAAAAAGATATTGTGGAAAGACTGCAAAAAGGGATAAGAAATCTCAAAAGACAGGACGCACAACAAATCTTAATTTACATTCAGTTTGGACAGTTTTTGATTATGTGCAAACAATGGCAGGAGAAGCAAAGAAAAGAAGGGAGAATGAAAGAAACGTGGGCTGACTGGTTGAAAGCAAAAACTGGCTATTCCGATGTTCATGCGCGTAGACTACGCGCCGTTGCTAGATCGCTTTATGCATTTCCGCGATTTACCACTGTTGGTTTGCCAATCAGTTTTATCATGGGCAAACTTAAACAAATCGAAGAGATGCTCCAGATCGAAGAGTACAGAGAGTACTGGTCAGAAACGCCGCATATTCCTGTCACATCAGAGCTCCAACAGTCCCAGTCTTAGACTTACAGTGCTTGTTTGTGCGCAACAACAGAAGTATCACACTGCGCCTGCACTGTTAGACAAGTGTTTAAATATAGTAACGATCATGCATGTACGGTTTCAAAAATAGTAATGACGTGATTCTAAATATAGTAACGATCATGCATGTACGGTTTCAAAAATAGTAATGACGTGATTCTAAATATAGTAACGATCATGCATGTACGGTTTCAAAAATAGTAATGACGTGATTCTAAATATAGTAACGATCATGCATGTACGGTTTCAAAAATAGTAATGACGTGATTCTAAATATAGTAACGATCATGCATGTACGGTTTCAAAAATAGTAATGACGTGATTCTAAATATAGTAACGATCATGCATGTACGGTTTCAAAAATAGTAATGACGTGATTCTAAATATAGTAACGATCATGCATGTACGGTTTCAAAAATAGTAATGACGTGATTCTAAATATAGTAACGATCATGCATGTACGGTTTCAAAAATAGTAATGACGTGATTCTAAATATAGTAACGATCATGCATGTACGGTTTCAAAAATAGTAATGACGTGATTCTAAATATAGTAACGATCATGCATGTACGGTTTGCTGCGCCTGCCCTGCTTTGGCTGTCTTCTTAATCATCCTGCTTCAACACCCTGCTTCAGCTGTGTTATTGTTTTTGCTTCACTCTGTTTCAACGCTTTGCTTCACTACGCTTCACTACGCTTCACTTCGCTTCAAAGGCTGCCTTCGGGCGGCCGCCGAGTGTTAACTTATTCAATTGACTTGTTTATTTTATTCAAGCTTTTGATAAGTGTACTTGGTGGCTGCTTTGAAACTCAACAAAGCCTAGTACTCCCCTTTCACAAACACTTCCCAAACGCAAGCAACTTCCTCTCCCCCGCTGCAGTCAAAACAAAGCTGTCATAGCGGGTTTTCCCGATTGACAAAAATTCTTATTACACACTCAGACTATTTGGAGTCGCGTTATTCTCCAGTGCCCAATTGCATAAGAATATTCTGGTGATGAATAAACGCGCTTTGTGTCATTAGCATCTAAAGATTTCTTGTTTACAATAGTTGTGTTGATCTGATGAAGCGCGGAACTGATCTTAGGGTTGTCATGGTGAAACACTCGCTTCTGAAACAGTGCTTCCTTGTAGTTATCATGCGATATGCTCGACTTTACAACCTGTTTGCTTACACCCTTTGCTTTTTTAACCACCCCTTTCTCACTTGCAACACTGTACATCTTTGCACGCAATCCAACATACTCCTTAATTATCTTCCCATTCATTTCATCTTTCATCTTTCCAATAACCTTCTTGTTAACATTTGAGTGCAATGGTGATTCTTTAGGGTAGTCGCAAGTGTCATAAAAAGAATCTTTTCCTTTTACTGCAGGACTTTCAGCTTCTAGATCTTTGTAAATGTCATCCGCTGGAATGTCAAGTAAGAATGAATCTGTGTCTGTGTAAAGTACTCTCGATTTGGGATATCTTGGTTTCAAATAATCATACAAAAACTCAAGCATCAACAGTTTTGACAACTCTAGCACAGTAAAGCCTATGAATACTGGTTTGTCAAGCTTGACTACAAGTTTTTTTCATTAAGATACCATACAGCTGTTCATGAAAGTATTTAAAGTCTTGATACTGTGGTTTGGATGTCAGCTTGATGGCCTCATTTTCTCTTGTAACAAGTCTAACATCCTTTCTCTTGTGTGGGTTTTCCATTGTCTTACCAAAGCAACTGTTGTTCATCAGTTTAAAAAAGTCTTTCTCTGATGCATCAGCGGCTTTGGTTCTCAGTTCTGTGTTTTTCATGATGTAAGGTTTCATAAACTGTTCTTGATCAAATAAAATTATACGATGAACAGCCTTCAAAATTAATCCATGTCTAATGTAAAACTGTAACAGTCTGTAGTGACACACATACTTCTTTTTGTGAAACAGATTGGGCACCAGCTTTGGAGGTTCTCTTGGGTTTACTTTTAACCTCTCAGCCGCTAAAGGATAATCATTATGTAGATCATGAAGTGATAGTGGATAGTCTAAGTCAACTTCTAGTATCCATCCCTTTCGACTGTCTGGGCCTGCTTTTAATATTGTCAGCACAACACATTGTGAAAATGGTCCTGAATAGATCTTAAAATTCCGAAGTGGAAGCGTCTGACACATTGCCCAACCATACAAATTGTTTGCATCTAGATACATGATGTAATTAGAAGGTTTCATAGGATCAAAGTCGTCCAAGTATTTGTTGTTGGCTTTGCAGTAATTGTGTGAAGCCATACTGATTCCTCCACGTAGTCCATTTTCAATCATCTGAAGTGTAGGTAGATCTGATAGCAAGTCAATCTTTACTCCTGTAAATCTAAGAAATGCATCCCAGCTCATGCCTGGTGCAGATATGTAATGTGAAGGATCTAGATTGTAGTGCTTCATACATGTTCTTCTGTAATTCTCAAATATATCTGCAAGTAAACAAACATCAGCCAACAAATATTGATCATGATAATCACCCATTGTATTACATCCTAATTTATTCCATGCAGTCTTAGCGTGTTCATAGTCTTCGTCACTTATACCTTTACCCTTCAGCCGTGAGAAGTAAGCATCCTTCGGTGGTAACTCATCTTCATCAAACCTCTCCCACGAATCCATGTATTCATATGGATAGACTCCCTTTCTAACTAAGTCACTGTCAAAGTACTTACATGTGATTGGGAAAGCAGTTAGTGATGAAGATAAAGACTCAAGTGTTCCCATCAGATGTTGAGCAGAATCGTAGAAGTATAAACTATTCAGAGTAAAGGCCATGTACTTTTCTGAAGACTGCGCAATGCATCTTGCTTTGTATTCATCAGTTACTGCCTGCATGATCAGATGTGAATCATAACCGCGCAAGTTATGGAAGAAGATTGGAAGCTTCCAAGTCTTAGGATCAAACTTTAATTGTAGATTACATTTGCTGTGTGCTGCTCCTCGGAACTGCCCACTTACATGATCATGATCTCTTACTATTGGATTGTCTGTGTTTGGTGTTAGACTTTGTTCGCATATCCAACACTGTGTGGTAGAGTTAAACTGTTCTTGGTCTTCAGGTTTCATAACAATGTCTGAAAGATTCAGTTGTTTGGAGCAGTCATTTCGCACTTGGTTCATTTGCTGTAAGAAGTTCTTTGCTGCATTAGGTCCTCTGTACAATTGCGGTTTAGAATGTTTACCATCTGAACTAACAACAATAAATGCATATGAACAGACTTGATGATTACTTAGAGTTACTGTTTTAGGTAGGTCTTTTGGTAAAGGTCCTTCATATGGCACAATGATAGATTCAAAGTCAGCATAAACAACATAAGGACTTTTCTGTAGTTTGCATACATTCTTAAAATACACTTTGCTGTCTGGCGGCGGTGTTGTTAACTTCACAACCGCATCATCAACGCTCTTACAATGTTGCTTGTGTATAAGTGCTGCATGAATTGATGGAATACGCAAGAGACATCGCCTACAAAAGTCTTGTTTACTATTGTGATTGCTTGTGCTCGCCATCAGTCTACTCATTGTACGAATCAAAGTGTAATGATATTTTACACCATCAGTCATTAGTAACATGTCAACATGGTTAGTATCACAATCACCAATCGTTGGTGAGTTCTTTGATATTCTGACTGGTTTCAGTTCATCTTCCTCATCCCACGTGTAAACATTTACGGTGATGGGTTTGTTTTGCTGTTCAAATTTGTCAATGCTTGTAATGCTGACAGGAAATTCAATACCAGTAAAGTTTAGTTTATTTCTGTATGCATGATAGTTAGACACTCTTTCTGCATTTTTCTTTACACTGTACAGTCTTGCCAGAACACACCACATAAAACATTTGTCATCATCATTCTTTATGTTCAGCACAGCACGTTTTTTGACAAGAGCAGGAGGTAAAGGTATGTAACTTCTACCTCTGATGGGGGCAAATTTACTTAGCTTCAATTCTATTTTTAGAATTTCACCTTCTGACCATCCGGATCCTTTCATCTTTGCATCCTCTGCAGCTTGCTCAAACCGTTTCATCATTTCATCTGCCCAGTTTCCATTCAATTCTGCCATAGAATTAAGTGCTAGTTGTCTGGTTGAAACATGAACTTCTAGCACCTCATCACTGATTGTTTTGTATTTTATTAAACTGACTATCTGCACTTTTACTGGAGGTTCAATCAACAAATTGTTTGGAATTTGTTCAATGGCGTCTTGCACACTGGACTGCACATTTTGAGGATCCGTTACTTGTAATTCAACGGTGTCAAATACTGTCGATAAAGATTCTAATACAGAGTCTTCCATCGCTGTGAGTTTGATTTTATAACTCAAAATAAAAATATAAATTAAAAAAATGAAGTTGCTTAGAATTCGTTCTCAGAGCTTCCATTTTTGTTAACACTATAAAATCTGAAATAAAAAATCATTTAACATTTGTACCACGTGGAACTAATTGTAATTCCTCTTTTACAAAGGCTCTTTGCGGTGCTGGTTCTCTCAAGTAATATATAGGTGGATTTGTCTCTACTACTCTCTTGATTTCATGAATGTCAATACTCCAGATTGGATCCGTTGCACGCTTCCTGCTGTCACCCTCAGCTTCACCGGGTGCATATAAATATCTGACTTTCTGATTGAAAGGTAGTAATGCCACTGGTGTTGTTGACTTTGGAGCAACAGGTATTGTTTTCTGTTTGATTGCATCAACTGGTCTTAACCCTGTAGCTTTAAATACCTCCAGATTCATTGCTCTAAGTACTGATGGTAATCTTTTGACCCATTCAGTGTTACGCAATTTACTTTCTGTGTCCAAAAATTCCTGATGGTACTGATATGAAAACAGTTTTTCTGCCAACTGTTTGTTAAAGCTCTCAACAATAGCCTGTGACCTGTGGTTTCCTGGAATACCTCTCTTCACTGTAACATGATGTTTTAACAGAAGCTGGTTGACAGCTCCTTTAAACTCCTTACCATCATCGCACTGAATCATTCTGGGATACTTTAGTGGTCCACGTCTGTAAATTTCTTGCAGGGCAACAGCTGTAGCTATAGCACTTTTCTCTGTCAACGGTTCAGCATCTTTGTATCTTGTTGCAACATCAACTACAGTCAGTGCATACTTATATTTCTTCCTTCTGACTGTGTCATGCGGTAAATACAGCAGGTCTATTTGATGAGTGTCATTCGGTTTAATGTTAACAAAGTGTGGTCGTGTAATTTTTCTTGGTGCAGGTAAATAGATCTGCCAAACTGCCTGCTTTGACAACCATTTCTTTGCTATATCTTGAGAAACACCTGCTGCGTCACTGAGCTTGTCAATAGCAGTTCTTCCTTTCCAGTATCCTTTTGGGGAATAATATATTTTAGATAACAAAGCATCACTCATGGTTTTTTAAATGACAGAATATTAAGATTTGACAGCACGCGCAATAAAGTAAACAACAGCCATACCAATAACAATGAAAACAATCTCGCCCACCTTCTGCTCTTCTGAAGGCTGATAAAAGTCACCCAGTTTTGGAGGAGCACTTGTCTTCATTTTCTTTCCAGTTACAAGATAGTATTCTTGAATGGCTGCATCAACATTGGCAAAGGTTTTGTTTGCATGTCCTTGCTGCCTGAGTTTATCATTCATAAAGTCTAACTGCGCAATTCGTTTCTTCTCGTATTCATCCTGTGCTTTCGCCAGTTGTTCCATGGCTTTGTTGTGCCTTTCCCTCTCTTCACCATTTTGCAGTTTAGAAAACAAATAGTTGCTGCCAGAAAATGCAAGCGCATTTACAATCGCACCTCCCACCATCATAACCAAGCTAGCCATTTTATTGTCTTACATGTTTATATTTTCTGGAATAATTCCTTGCTTCACCAAAAAGTCTTTTGTTGCAAAGGAAGCTGTCACAACACCAATTAGTTTAGCACCGTCTTCGAAGTCTAACTTTCCCAAGTCGGCTGGTTTCATTCTGAGGAGACTTTTACCCAGCATTGTGTAACCTACACTCAAGCCTCCAATCACTGCAGCGTGATAAACTAGATTAACTATTGTCTTTTCAGAACTCATTTTTATGTTATCAAAATTAAAATATTAAAATTATTCCATATGAAATGAATCCACTGCAGGTACTACTGTGGGCTTTGTTATTGTTTGTACTGCTTTGTTTGTTGGTTTTGGTGTTTCTGGTTTTGGTGTTTCTGATTTTGGTTTTTCTGACACTTTATATTTGCCTTGCCAAAGTTTGTAAAGCAAGTATCCACCTCCTCCAACAACAGCTGCTACAGCTACTTTTCTGTATGATAGAAATGAAGATTTTAATTCTTGATCAGTTTGTGTGACCTTAGTCACTTCAGGAATGTTTGGTGTCTGCTCAACTTCAGACATAATGTTCTGCTTTGCCTTTTGATTTAACTTTTTTTGTCTGTTCCATTCGGCTAGTTTTTTTCCTGCTTCTACTCTACCAGGTTTCTTTGTCACTGTGTTCACTTCTGGTATTTTCGTCTGCTCCACTGTCTGCTTCAACTGATCTGTCATCTTTTTTATTCTGAAAATTAATGTGTTTGAAAGTAATTAATCCAGCAACAAATGGTACTAATAAAGCACCAAATCGATAATACAGGCCACAGGCAAGAGATTCGAGGGACTTGGAAACAACAGGGTCATGAGTTAGATCATGTGTTAAGTCTTCCTCCGAGTCGAGAGGTGTAAAATGTCCAAAAATCTTTGTGTACAAACCTATAACAGTCTGTCCAATACTTCTAACCATCTTAGAACCAAGCACTGATTCATACCGTCCATGATACTTTTCTATATCTTCTGAGGAAAGATGTTGTACTTCTTCCACAGTTAACTGCCGCCCAAGGTAGTGTTTTGTTTTTCCACAAACAGCAAGTGAATACAATCTTTCTTTTTTATCAGGTATAGTCCTACTGTCACAGATTTCAATATCTGTAGAAGTCTGCATCAGCAATTCATCACAGTTCATTTTATTTTGATGCAGAATAAAATAAAAATCTAGTAATTAAACTTGAGTAAGAACTTGGGTAGGAACTTAACAAGAACTTAGGTAGGAACTTGAGTAAGAACTTAGGTAGGAACTTAACAAGAACTTGAGTAAAAACTTAACAAGAACTTAGTAAGAACTTGACAAGAACTTAGGTAGGAACTTGAGTAAGAACTTAGGTAGGAACTTAACAAGAACTTAACAAGAACTTGAGTAAGAACTTAGTAAGAACTTGAGTAAGAACTTGACAAGAACTTGAGTAAGAAATTGACAAGAACTTGGTAAGAACTTGAGTAAGAACTTGACAAGAACTTAGCAAGGATTTCTACAAACATACATACTGAACTGGTTGATCAGTTTTTAAAACCAGTTTCGAGTGCTTAGAAGATTTCAGATTATTCTTTATTCTTTCTCTCTCCTGTTTGTTTTCAATGACATCATTTTCTCGAAGACACTCTTCAAAACTGTCACGGTCCTTTGAATAGAACAATGTTATTGTTTTGAGTTGCTCTCTAAAGTCTTTCAGAACTGCATTGTATTTTTGTGTTAATATCCAAACTGATATTAATGCATGTCGTCCACTGAATGCAAGCTTTGCTAGTGCACTTTTCTTTCTAACAATGTCACGTTCTGCTGCACAGTCATCAATAATAAACAGTGTTGGTGTGTTCTGAAAAAGATCGAAATAATGCTCCAAGCAAACATTTAGACGATCAGAAGGATTTACAATAAATATATTTTGATCAGACCATATGAATTTTCTCTCCTTGTATGTTCTGTTATGCTTTATGGTTGGACAGAATATGACTATGTGTTCAAAGTGATTTATGTAAACAGTCTGTAATAAATCCAAAACATATCTTGTTTTGCCGCAACCTGTTGCCCCACAAATCAAAGAACAGTGTGGATCTTTTGGAAGAAAATCTAGATACTTCATTTTAACACGTTCAATAAACAATATCCTGTAATCTGCTTTCAGAGATGTTTAACTGCGCATCTGACACAACAAACACGTAGATCTTAACTGATTTACTACTACTCCCTACTTCCTTTTCAATTTGTATTGTGATTCCTTCTGATCCGTTTTCAATTCGCCTTCCACTTCCATGCAGTTTGTTGTCGTCAGTTGTTCTGAGATCCAGCCATAACGCATATTTATTTGTCAAGAAATCTTCTACGCCAACACCGTGTAAATGCAGATCTTTAGCCACAAGATCAGATGTTGGGTCTTTCAATCTTCCTCCAGTAAAGTACTTTCTTGCTTCATCATAGTGTTGGTATGGCAGCATGCCAGATGCAAATATTTGGTTTGGCTGCCCTTCAATTGTGCAATATACTCTATTGATTAGTGGATTGTAAAACTTTTCTATTTGCCTTTCATATGAATCTTTTGGTTCCTCAAACAACATAAGTATTCCCTTCATTGACCTAGCTGGTGTATTCAAGTTAATGTTCCAGATTGGATCAGCCTGGCTTTTTGAAAGTGTACTGTGATTCAACACTCTTTCATAATAGATAGGCAGCTTAGAACTGTACTGATTTTCTATAAGTCTAGCCAGTTCAGGATGGTTTACAACATCAAACTCTAAAGAAATTCCAGACACCTTATACTTTGCTTCCGGGTCTTGTGAAAGCATAACACGATCATAACTATTGAAAGTCAGGTCGTATGACAGCCTGTCACGCAATGCTCCTTGATAGAAGGGAGGATGTGAATTTATGAGTTCAAAGTCAAGTGGAATACAAAATTTGTTTCCAAAAGCAACATTGACAGCGTTATCTTTTTTGTTGTCAGCTTTATCTCCGGCTCCTATTCTAACTTTTATCCCATTGTCTGACTGAATCCCTTGAAACACTCTGTTTTTCTTTTCATTGTCAGTTAACCAATTATCTGCATAAACTAAAAATACATCTGCATTATTCAATGACATCACTTCCCGCCCTTCCAGTTTGACAGTAATCTTCCTCACAATTGCTCTTCCTACATTATAAGCCAAAGTCCTATTTTCATCTGAGCCAGATTCTAATTCTAATTTGAATGATAGTCTTACAGTGCCTGGTACAATAACATCGTTCTTACCTAGATTAGGAAACCTAACAGTAAGTATTTCATTCTGATCAATAGTAGAAGGATTATTTGTGACTATAACTGTTTGCCTTATTCCTTTTACCCCGAGAGGTTCTTTCAGCCTTCTGTAAGGATCAAGAACAGAACCGAACGATTGTGCCATCTTTTTTTATTTTCAAAATAAAAAATAAGTTACAAATGGCAGAAGGTGGATTTGAAGATTTATTTGAGCCAGCGGACGACATGAGCGAAGCAATCCCTTTGGTTCCCTACCATCATTCACTGCATTATGAGGTGGCACGACATGAACTTCTGGAAGGTAAAGTTAGAGATTTCTACAAAAGTTTAGGAGAAGAACCTGATGTTTTAGATCCAAACCAGTTCAAAATGGAAGCAAATCATTTATATACAACTAGCGATAAAGGAGAAAAAGTCCAACTTACATATAAATCTAATCCTGCTAAGTTTCTATCAAAAGTTTCACTAAAACAAAAACTTACTGCTAATCGACTTAGGCAATTAGATATTGTGCCTAGCACACGGTCATCATCTTCCCATGTTGTTTCCTTACTTCAACAAGCAGAACTAGGACTACCAACTGCTACTCAAATAGAATCTGTTCCATTGCAAGATCTTAATAAACTTGCAGATGAGGCTGATCAACTTATACAAGAGATAGAGACTTCTTTTTCTGAGGAAACTTCACTGAAGACTCCACATGAACTATTACCTATGAGAGAAATAGAAGCCCTTAATCAATCACTACAAACCATCAGAGGTGAAATAGCAAATAATCTGTCAAAACTAGGTCAGCTGGATGAAGATATAAACAAAGAGAAACAAAAACTTGCTGATGCTGATGATTTGAACCTAGAACAAGAAGTAAAAAACAGAATTTCTAAGCGTTTAAAAGATTTGCAGGAGGAGAAAGCCATAAGGTTAGAAGTTCTAAGTAACAATAGAGAACAACTGAGAACACAGGTCAGCAGAATAAAAAATACAATTCAAAGAATCCTTTACGAAGACACAACTCTTGCTGAAAGAATTAGAACGCTTTTCAGAGAGCAGGGAATCACAATAGCTAGTATACTAACTGCGTTAGGATTTGCAATAAGCACATTAGTGTTAACATTCACAGGTGGCACTGTCACACCTCCACCTCCACCTTCACCTTCATCTCCATCTGATCCGGGATGGGTAAAGAAACAACTCAAACACATTGCAGAACTATTAAAGAAACTAGCAGCAAAAGCTTTGGGTGCACTTCCAGGAATCATTGGTTCAATTGTTAGCTGGCTGTTATCTTTTGCAGGTAAAGTTGTTGGTTTCATGGCTGAACATCTCTGGACTCTAATAGTTTTAATTGCAGGTGTTCTGCTAACGAGAATAAAGCAAAAGTAAGCCTACACCCACTCCACCAATTACTAGAGCAGTCTTCTGCGATTCATGATCATCACTAATACTAACAGCTTGATCATCACTAGTGACAGAATGATCTTCACCTGCAGCGTGATCTTCACTTGTCACGCTTTGTTTCTGTTCATTGTGATATGGCTGTAGCATCGTTCTGATTTCTGAATTCAGTTCTTCACCCTTTCCAAGCGGCTGGGTGTCACTAGCAATAATGATTTCATTGTTATAATTTGTTATTGTTCCAATCTGCAGCTGGAGATCAGAAGGTAACATGTAAAGGCCGTTACCAACAGCAAAGTCAACTTTTGATCTTGCATAACGGAGAGAGTCTTGATACCTTTTGATGCTGGAAGGCAGATCAACTGCAGAGTTTATGACATCTTCTAAATTTGATAACAACTGTTTCTGTGCACCAAACCCTGTGCTTGTTCTCAGTATGTTTGATCGTGTCTGTGCCTGCGAGCCTAGCAAGCACCACGCATATGTTCGGATAGATTCATTGATCCTTTCAACACCTGATCCAGTGAAACCTTTGCCGGTGTCTAATATAAAAGTAGTCCATGCATTGTGGTGCTGTTGTTCTATTGATCCTAACTGTACCTGCACATTTGAAGAAAAAGATGTATGACCTGGCCAGTAATCAAAATTATACCTCCTGTGGACACCCCATAAATATAGTGTTCCCATGCCATGGTTTTTGTCTTGCTTTTGCCTAAAGTCGGTCTTAAAATCTATATTGAATTCATTGCAGAGACGCTCATACACTTTCATGTTTATCCTATTGTTGAATGGGTTCCAGCTCTTTTCATGCGGCATTGGTGCCTGAAGTTCAGACAAGATTCTCCTGCACTGATAGTAAACGTGAAATGTGTACACACACTTTGTCAGTAAGTTTGAATTATTCATGTGGTCTGCATAGGACACTCCACATCCTGTGGTTGCACAGAATATTGCAAAGTTTAACTGATTCTGATAGAACTGAATTGGGTGAGAGTTCCACATCTTTGGAACACTATCATTTTTGATTGGGGGATTTAGGTAAGAATGGAATGGGTCAGGCACTTTAACGCGAATGGATTGTGTTTCTGTTACAGCAAAGTCCAACTCATGGAAAGAAATAGTCTTTGGATTGTAATATGGTCCAGTTTTGTATTTAATGTCTTTGTTGAATTTATACTGAATCATTTTTGTTTGTCACGATCGGGTGACAGAGACCAAGAAAGTGTCACTCAGTGGAGTGCCTGTTCTTGGTCGTGTATGATAGAAAGCGCCTGTGCGTGATATTGGGTTACAGCAGAGTTTGCTGACGGTGCTCTACGAGCACGGATGTTTTGTATCGCACGAGTTTTACAGTGGAGGTTTCTGCTGTCATAGCTAGGGCTGACGGTTTTTCGCTGACAGCGCACACGGGATTTTCACGGATTGAGTTTCTCGTGTCTTTTTCTGCTTGGGAGGCAGAATTGTGTATAGCTGGACTGGTTTTGTGACAAGGTCAGTCACGTGTATTTGGCTAGGTGGTCTGTCAGAGACTCAAGGACGGCACACTTGACACCCAGCGGCAGAAGGGGAAGGATCGTATACACAGTTTCTAGAGTATGATGGTTTTTCACCGAGTATTATATTCGGCACTCTAGGGGAACTTCCACGAGTTATTTCTTCTCTCTGCCACGTATTTTGCTGAGGACAAGTCGTCAACTTTCCTTCGTCGGCGATGGCTTTCGCATAAGGATTCGACAAGGGGTTCTGGACGGTTTTGGTCACTGTTGACGAACAGAGGCTGGTCCAGGGAGGAAGCGGACTTTGCTTCCATTGAGAGTACAATCATAGGCTTTTGAGGTAATAAATCATTATTTAACGCTGTTGATGAGTCTGTGTTGTGGAATGAAATACTCTCTGTTGTTCTTTCCAGGTTAGCGCATAGTTTACTCTCTGTGACGCTAAAATACTAATCTGTATATGGTTTTTGCAGATAGGGAGAGAAGGACGGAAAATGGCTGTTTTGTTGTTGTAAAAAGTCCATTTTGTGCAGGCCCACGTGCTCGATGAGATATTTAAAGATGACATGTTTTAAGGTGGTGGGTGAGGGGTAGCTGACATGTTTAGTGCACCGATGCTTTCTGTTTGCAGCCTTCGTTTCGTTTCGCTTCGTTCGCCTCGCTTCGTTACGTTCCTGTAACATCTGCACGGCTGACTCTGGCGGGAACTGTTGAGGCTACGCTAACCAGGAGACCGGCTAACCAGGAGACCGGCTAACCAGCGGACCGGCTAACCGGCAGCGGACCGGCTAACCAGCGAACCGACTAACCAGCATACCGGCTAAGCAGCAGCAGCAGAGATAAAGCTAAGTGCACCATGTCGTACGCACCCCGTTGACCACCGTTGTCTTTTCGTATCTATGATTTCATTGGAGTAGTGACAACGTGGGGTGTGTGACACCTGCACGAACTAGGGCTTTTCGGACAGAACATTCTCATTTAACTATATTTACACGGGTTCAGCGTGTTCCTATAATTTTCTACATACTACTGGCATTTTGTCAGTGAACACTGGTTTTTTACGTGTTGAGAACGTAAAAGGAACATATTTTGAGTGAAGGCTCGAGGGAGGTGGAGAGTTTATACATAAACAGGCGTCTGAAACTTATACTTTTGTTGACTCTATTTAATTGTATGACTGCGAGAGTGGATCGTGGTGTGGTTAGTTAATTAGTAGTAATTAACCGGTTCATAATCACCTTGAGTGATATATTGAAACGTGACACGTGGGGGCCAAGCCGGGATTTACTCAGTTAATTTCCAACTGATAAAGACCCACCAATTAAGGATAACTAAGAGCAGATAATCTCGTCAGTGCTCGACTTATTTTCTGCTTGGTGCTACCCTTTTTTGTATAGTTTTGATCATATACCACACCTTAAGCGATTCACATCTTGCAGGAAATGTAAATTGTAATTTGTGAGTTATTGTATGCGCTAACTGTGATTACTTCCCTTTCCTTTGTTTGTGAATCTTTGTTGTTGTACGTTCAGAGTTTTCCGTTGCAGAGAGCTGAGCGGGGTTAGCGGATTTGTTATTCGTTTTACTCAGTTTTCTCTACATTGTTGTTTCGCATTCTGTAACAGGTTATATTTCTATAGTCTTGTTTTACTTGGATTTTTCTCCATATTTTGACTTTGTTGGAATTTTGGGGGGGAAGGGTCCGAGGACTTCTGTCCTAACCAAGGCTGTGGGAGACACTCTGTTTCACCGCAAAAAGCAGCCGATAAAGTAGGCCACGGCTGTGGGAAACACTTTGTTTCACCGCAAAAAGCAGCCATAAAGTAGGCTACGCGTTTTGTTCTACACCGTTTGGATTTTCCTTCTGCATTTTCTGGTTGCTGGATTTTTGTATCCATTTCATCACCGCGTGTTCTAGCTATAGCCGCGTTAGACTTACTTTTGTAATAAAGCTTTGCTAAAACTAACCATGGCTACAGGGGGATCTCCTACGAGGAGAATAACTTTCGAGACTCCTGGGAGCGAGCAACCGACTGAGCGAGACGCACGCGTTAGAGCCCGAAGCGTTCTAAAACGCTTAGAAGTAGAACGGAAGGAAGAATTTGAGCGACTGACAAGAAAAGAAGAACGTGACCGACAGGACAAGAAGGACGAACTTGACAGACAAGAAAGGGAACGACAGGCTGAACGACAGGCCGAACGTGACCGACAGGACAAGAAAGAGAAAGACGAACTTGACAGACAAGAAAGGGAACGACAGGCTGAACGAGACAGACAGGAAAGGAAAGACGAACGTGACAGACAAGAACGGAAAGAGAAAGATGAACTTGACAGACAAGAAAGGGAACGACAGGCCGAACGTGACAGACAAGAAAAGAAAGACGAACGTGACAGACTAGACCGAAAGGAACAGGCGGATCGCGATCACCAGCTAGAGCTAGCTAGGCTACAGGCCGAGAAGGGTACGCTTACTCAGGCTAGCGCGCCGACGTTTGTTGCCGACCGTACGAGACTGCCGACGTTCGACGATGACAAGGACGAGCTCGACGATTTTTTACGCCGGTTTGAGCGCATTGCATCTGACCAGAAGTGGGAAGAGGCCACGTGGGCTAGCCGCCTTAGCACCTGCTTAAAAGGACGCGCATTACAGCTCTACAATGCTTTGGATGACGACGAGGCGAGAGACTATCAGGCACTTAAGAAGGCGTTACTCCAGCGCTTTAACCTGACTGCTGAAGCCTACAGACGACGTCTGCGTAACAGCAAGAGACTGAGCGGCGAGCTGAGTCATCAGTTTGTGGCACGCCTTAATCTCTACCTGCGGCGCTGGGTGGAGATGGCCGAAAAGGACTGGACCGTCAACGACCTTGCCGACCTCATTGTCATGGAACAACTGATGTCCAGCCTGCGACCTGAGGTGGTGACCTTCGTGCAGGAACACCAGCCAAAGACTACTCAGGAGGCAGCCGACTGGATCAGAGTGCACGAGGACGCCCAGGCGATCTCCGGCAAATCTTCAGGCTCACGGCCAGGAAAATCGGGAAATTCGGGTTCTTCAGGACCCAAGGACGGGAAGGACGATCAGGGACACAAGGGATCGAGTTCCAGATCTGACATCCAGTGTTACTACTGCAACAAGCGGGGCCACGTGAAGAAGGACTGCCACAGGAGACAGGCTGACCAGAAGGGCGTTCACTTTGTTGGCAGTGAGGAGTTAAGGGACGTCACGAGCTCATGCACCATTCCACAACTCTGCGTTCCGTGCTCCAGGAAACATTTCCAGCCCCACTGCAACGTCTACGTTAACGGAGTGAAGGGCGAAGGTCTGCGGGACACAGGGGCAGACATGATAGTGGTTCGGGCGAGTCTAGTTCCAGCTATGGCCTACACAGGAGACAGCATCAGGGTGAGAATGGCCGAGGCATCTCACGCTTACGACTTGAACACGGCAGTGATCAAGGTCGTAACCCCGTTGTTCACGGGGACCATTGTGGCCGTCGTCATGGACGATCCTCCATGCGACCTGCTCATTGGAAACCGGGTCCAGTTTGTGGACGGCGTCACCAGGGAGGTTCCCGTTTATCGGGCTCCCGACGTCATTTCAGTGCTCACGCGGGCACAGGCGGAGCGAGAGGACAAACCTCTCAAACCCCTACCTGCTGCACGAGCTGCCCTGGGGAACGTGACCCCCGCGCTTCTCGCGAAGGCTCAGGATTCTGACCCGACCTTAGCTACTCCTCGGGAGCATGCGAAGTCGGGGAAGGTGAAGCTGAGCGGGAAGCATGGGAGGTCAAGGTTCCTCAGGGACAAGAAGTTGCTCTACCGTGAGTTCAGCAACCAAGAAGGTACATTCAAACAGGTTGTCGTGCCTCGCGAGTTTCGCGAGGGTGTCATGGCAACGGCACACGACTCGATTCTGGGAGGTCATCTTGGTACCAAGAAGACCACGGATCGTGTCTGGCGCCACTTTTACTGGCCAGGCATCTGCACGGATGTCCGACGTTTCTGTGCGTCCTGCGATAAGTGCCAGAAGGTGGTTGCCAAAGGAAGGGTGAGGAAGGTCCCCTTGGAGAAGATGCCGCTCATCGACGAACCCTTTCGTCGGGTGGCAGTGGACATCATCGGGCCCATCTTGCCTGCGTCTGAGGACGGAAACAGATACATTTTGACCATGGTGGACTACGCTACTCGATACCCAGAGGCGATCCCTCTGAAATCGATTGAAGCCACGCGAGTAGCTGAGGCTCTGGTTACTATGTGGTCCCGGCTGGGAATTCCATCAGAGGTACTCACCGACAGAGGCACGCAGTTCACGGGAGGAGTGATGGCGGAGGCAGCACGACTGCTATCACTGGAGCAGCACTTCACCACTCCTTACCATGCTCAGTGCAACGGACTGGTGGAAAGGTTCAATGGCACCTTGAAGACCATGCTGAGGAAACTAGCTCAGGAGAAGCCACGCACGTGGGACAGGTACATCCCAGCATTGCTTTTTGCATACCGCGAGGTTCCTCAGGAGAGCTTGGGCTTTTCCCCATTTGAGTTGTTGTACGGCAGACAGGTACGCGGTCCCATGGCTATCCTGCGTCAGGCTTGGACAGACGAAGAAGCTGACGAGGAGGTGCAGACGACAGCGACCTACATCGTAGAACTCAGGAACAGGATTGAAGAGACCTGCAAACTGGCTCAAGAGAACCTGGGAAGAGCAGCACAGCGTTATGCGCGAGGATTCGACCGCAAGGCACGGCCGCGCAGCTTCAAGATTGGAGAACGGGTGTTGCTACTTCTACCTGTCAAACACAACAAGCTACAACTGCAGTGGCAAGGACCTTTTGAGGTGACAGCGAGGGTGGGCCAGAACGACTACAGGATCATGATGCACGGGAAAGCACGCCTGTACCACGCCAACCTGCTGCGCGCCTACATAGAGAGGACAGCCTACGGGGAGAAGAACAAAGACCAGAAGAACAAAGACAAGAAGACAGAGAAGGTTGCAGTCATCAGGGGTGAAACGAGGGGTTGCTCGTTCTTGAGGACGACCTTTCTGTCTGGAAACAGACCATCAACCTCTGCAATATCTTCAGGTTGCAAGGTCGGCAAACGCCAGACTTATGCGCTGGGCGTTGATTCTCCAACCGTACCAATTCACGGTACGCGTCATACCGGGCGCCAACAATGTTGGAGCTGACTTTCTCTCTCGGGCTGGAGAGGAGAACATGACTGTGAGCGAAACCGAGGTTTCGTCTTGAAGAGGGGAGGTGTGTCACGATCGGGTGACAGAGACCAAGAAAGTGTCACTCAGTGGAGTGCCTGTTCTTGGTCGTGTATGATAGAAAGCGCCTGTGCGTGATATTGGGTTACAGCAGAGTTTGCTGACGGTGCTCTACGAGCACGGATGTTTTGTATCGCACGAGTTTTACAGTGGAGGTTTCTGCTGTCATAGCTAGGGCTGACGGTTTTTCGCTGACAGCGCACACGGGATTTTCACGGATTGAGTTTCTCGTGTCTTTTTCTGCTTGGGAGGCAGAATTGTGTATAGCTGGACTGGTTTTGTGACAAGGTCAGTCACGTGTATTTGGCTAGGTGGTCTGTCAGAGACTCAAGGACGGCACACTTGACACCCAGCGGCAGAAGGGGAAGGATCGTATACACAGTTTCTAGAGTATGATGGTTTTTCACCGAGTATTATATTCGGCACTCTAGGGGAACTTCCACGAGTTATTTCTTCTCTCTGCCACGTATTTTGCTGAGGACAAGTCGTCAACTTTCCTTCGTCGGCGATGGCTTTCGCATAAGGATTCGACAAGGGGTTCTGGACGGTTTTGGTCACTGTTGACGAACAGAGGCTGGTCCAGGGAGGAAGCGGACTTTGCTTCCATTGAGAGTACAATCATAGGCTTTTGAGGTAATAAATCATTATTTAACGCTGTTGATGAGTCTGTGTTGTGGAATGAAATACTCTCTGTTGTTCTTTCCAGGTTAGCGCATAGTTTACTCTCTGTGACGCTAAAATACTAATCTGTATATGGTTTTTGCAGATAGGGAGAGAAGGACGGAAAATGGCTGTTTTGTTGTTGTAAAAAGTCCATTTTGTGCAGGCCCACGTGCTCGATGAGATATTTAAAGATGACATGTTTTAAGGTGGTGGGTGAGGGGTAGCTGACATGTTTAGTGCACCGATGCTTTCTGTTTGCAGCCTTCGTTTCGTTTCGCTTCGTTCGCCTCGCTTCGTTACGTTCCTGTAACATCTGCACGGCTGACTCTGGCGGGAACTGTTGAGGCTACGCTAACCAGGAGACCGGCTAACCAGGAGACCGGCTAACCAGCGGACCGGCTAACCGGCAGCGGACCGGCTAACCAGCGAACCGACTAACCAGCATACCGGCTAAGCAGCAGCAGCAGAGATAAAGCTAAGTGCACCATGTCGTACGCACCCCGTTGACCACCGTTGTCTTTTCGTATCTATGATTTCATTGGAGTAGTGACAACGTGGGGTGTGTGACACCTGCACGAACTAGGGCTTTTCGGACAGAACATTCTCATTTAACTATATTTACACGGGTTCAGCGTGTTCCTATAATTTTCTACATACTACTGGCATTTTGTCAGTGAACACTGGTTTTTTACGTGTTGAGAACGTAAAAGGAACATATTTTGAGTGAAGGCTCGAGGGAGGTGGAGAGTTTATACATAAACAGGCGTCTGAAACTTATACTTTTGTTGACTCTATTTAATTGTATGACTGCGAGAGTGGATCGTGGTGTGGTTAGTTAATTAGTAGTAATTAACCGGTTCATAATCACCTTGAGTGATATATTGAAACGTGACATTGTTGTTGAATAAAAAATGTTTATCACACTAACAAATGTGAAGACTAGTGTGCCAGTTAAACTTGCAAACCCTATCAACAATCAAAATGGAGGAATGAAAGTTGCACTGCATGAAATTATGTACAAGGTTACTTGGTATAATATCAGTAAAAAAAAGGCTAACAACTGGGTTAGAATTAATGGTAAAACACATTCTGTAGAAGATGGTTACTATGACTTCTGCACTTTAGAGAAAGAATTGTTTGCTCCAGTAGGTATTACAGCGAGTTTAAATCATGCAAGTCTCATTGCTACTCTTACTATGCCCAAAACTAGAGAAGTAAACAGATCATTTGAGTTTCCAACCAAACTCCTTGATATGCTTGGAATTACAAATTTATACAAGGGAACACGTCCCATTGACATGGATGTTAACAGTGTACTGTTTGTTCACATGAGAGAGCTTAACACATCCTATAATCTGTTTAATGATCAGCGTTCTGATCTGCTTAGGATTCTTCCACCGAGTGATGCCTCTTTTTGTAAAATGCACGTGCCAACATTTAAGACACTGCAGTTCAAGGACTTGGAGGAAGGGTGTCATGAATTCCTACACATTGATCTGAAAAATCAAAGTGGACAACCAGTTGATTGTTTGTTTAACATTACATTGGAAATAGTTCCATAAAATATTGAGTATTAAAATGTCGAGTGGACCTACAATAGCTTATCCTGTTGCATGTTCAACTATAGAGTTGAAAGATTTAGCAGACGCTATCGACTTTGAGAGCAATGCTGAAGTTGGTGCAGTGTATGCATTCGAGTTTACAGACACTGGTCATTACAAGAGAAAGGAAATCGACGATGAAAAGAAACCAAGATTCCTCAAACTAGGTCAAATCCGTGATGTTAATGTACCTGATCCAATTGTCGATGACACATTCTACATGTGGAAACATCAGAATAAAAAATGGGTACTTAGTCCTGTTATGAAAAAGATTGACTGGGAAATGAAGTTTGAATTTGTGAGTCCATACACTCTTGTTGGAAAAGACGACACATTCCGTAAGTCAATCAATGCTAAACCACTAATTGTTAGCCTTGTTCCTGCGTTTAACAGCAGGGGAGAAGTTGCAGTTAAACCTTTCCATAAGAACAACTATCTCATTCACAGAAAACAAAGTGTTGAAAAGGACGCTGACACCATTGTCGATTTTATACCCAAGCTTCCAATAGGGCAGAATGCAACTATGATATTTGATATAGTTGTCAGGAAAAGGGAAGAAACCACAAACACTGTTCTAATGAGAGGAATAAATCTCAACTGGAGACCATTAAATGTTGAAGAAGTCAGAGTATTTATTGCTGTTCAAAAGGATTCTAACACAATAAAAAAACAGACGTCAAACCAAAATGTTGTTGTTAACGCAGATATAAATAATTTAACAGAAATAAGAAGTATTAATCTTACTTATCTTGATTTGATTGCTTTCTACTATACAGATAAGGTGTTAAGCAATGAACAGCTTCAAAGCTTAGCAGAAACACTGGCCAGTGAGAATTAAGATAAATATTTTATATTTTGCATTAAAAAGATGACTAGCAGTGTGAAGCTTTATCCTAATATTGATGAAAGTGCAGCAGAAAGTCAACAATTTAGACTGGCACACATTAGTAATATACAAAAACAACTAGAAGATGAATTAGAAAAATATTCTCGCGCTAGACGTAAGTACTCAACAACTTACAACAGCCTTTCTAATGCCAGCACTGGTTCTACTATCCTTGCATCAGCTGCAGGTGTAACGGGAACAATTCTGTTAGCTACCGGAGTAGGGACTCCAGTTTCTCTAATCCTAGGTGGTGTGGCAGCAGCAGTTGGTGGTTTATCATTTATAGCATCAGCTATAATGAAAAAAATTGTGAAAAAGCTTGAAAAACACGAATCCATTTCCACTCTTGCATCATCAAAATTGTCTAGCCTAAAACTGTCTATCAGTAAAGCACTTGAAGATTCAAAAGTTTCTGACGAAGAATTCAAACAGATACAAACAGACTTTGATGACTACAAAAGTAAGAAAGCAAGTATTCAAACAAAAACACGAGCTGAATATAACAAGCCACTCGATATAGAAGATCTGAAAAAGCAGTTTTTAAAAAAGGGGATTCAAATAGGACGGGAAGAAAAAGTAAAAATAGAATCACTTGTAAAGAGTTAACTATTCGTTTAGACAGTCACATTGCATGTATCAGATATAATTCTAACAGTGAAAGAACATATGAAGTAAAGTTTGTAAATGAGAGAGCGTATTGAGCTTAAGAATGTTGTATAAGAGAAAGGGAGAATGTACGTTCTGGGTTACTGATTCCGACAGACCCGGCATTGGTTCAAAACAACCTTACTTTACTATATTTTTTTTGGTATGGATTTATGCAGTATTTTTCTGATTTTGTCGCATGTTTCATTTTAGTAAAAGTTTAGTCCAGAAGCCTATTTTGCGTTAATATTTAGGGTCTGTCGGAATCGGTGAGCCAGAACGTACATTCCCCCTTTCTCTACAGCGCAACCGCTACAGCGCCAAACAGGCTCGTCACTTTCACTGCCTTTTGCACAAGCGGCGGACTACGTTCAGTTTCATTCTGTGAGTTCCACAGCTTGACTAAATGTAGTAATTTCGCCTTACGCGACTTGTTTTTTAAATGCAGAGCGGCGTCCACACTATCAAATATAAACAAAAATGTAACTATTGACAGTGACTTTTGTTCACAGACCTTCAAAACGTACAATCATTTAGAAAAATGGCATCAGAAAAGGTAAAAGTGACCGTGTTCTGAAAAGTATACATGTTGAGTGCAAGCGCTGTTTCAAAGCACAGGTGATGTTTAGGGTAGTTTCGTGCTAATTTGACGTACTTGAATAACCTGGGAAATCCACTGTACCTTACGAGTTGCTGGAAAATAAATAATTAAGTGAATTAATGCGCTGCAGGGCGCTGGTTCTCTCCGGTGCTAGAAACCAGAAAGCAGTACAAAAGCGCCTCCTCAGTGGTGGTGTGACACTTGCGCCATCTTTGACGCGGAGGCCTTGTAACAGCATCACGTACACAAACACGGGAAGTAACTCAGTGGAAGCTACCCAACCTGAACTTCACAAATACGTTTTTCTTTGACTGTGTTGGGACATTCAATAAAGCTT
>NC_090254.1:22597740-22607460 GCF_037325665.1 Littorina saxatilis
GCTTACTTTGCCCTATATATCATATATAGGTGAGGTATTCAATCTCAAAAACTTCAGAGAAAATGGGAAAAATGTGAAAAATAGCTGTTTTTTAGACAACATTTATGGCCCCTGCGACCTTGACCTTGAAGCAAGGTCAAAATGCTATGTATGTTTTTTGGGGCCTTGTCATCATACATCATCTTGCCAAATTTGGTACTGATAGACTGAATAGTGTCCAAGAAATATCCAACGTTAAAGTTTTCCGGACGGACGGACGGACGGACGGACGGACGGACGGACGGACGGACGACTCGGGTGAGTACATAGACTCACTTTTGCTTCGCATGTGAGTCAAAAATGGGATTTGACGGAATGTCTTCCTAGTTGAATAACGCAGTATAGTAGCATAGTGAGGCTTGGCAAGAAGAATAAATAAACAAGAAGGGCAAAGCCCATACGACTCACATGCTTGACCTTGACCGTTACATGACCTTGACCTTCAGCTAAACCTAGCAATGACATCATACACTAAGAACTGCTTTACACATTTTTCCTACCAAAATACATGTGACCTTGACCCAAGGTCAAGGTCATCCAAGGTCATGCAACACAAAGCTGTTAATTCAAGACATAGGAAGTACAATGGTGCTTATTGGCTCTTTCTACCATGAGATATGGTCACTTTTAGTGGTTCACTACCTTATTTTGGTCACATTTCATAAGGGTCAAAGTGACCTTGACCTTGATCATATGTGACCAAATGTGTCTCATGATGAAAGCATAACATGTGCCCCACATAATTTTTAAGTTTGAAACAGTTATCTTCCATAGTTCAGGGTCAAGGTCACTTCAAAATATGTATACAATCCAACTTTGAAGAGCTCCTGTGACCTTGACCTTGAAGCAAGGTAAACCAAACTGGTATCAAAAGATGGGGCTTACTTTGCCCTATATATCATATATAGGTGAGGTATTAAATCTCAAAAACTTCAGAGAAAATGGGAAAAATGTGAAAAATAGCTGTTTTTTAGACAACATTTATGGCCCCTGCGACCTTGACCTTGAAGCAAGGTCAAGATGCTATGTATGTTTTTTGGGGCCTTGTCATCATACACCATCTTGCCAAATTTGGTACTGATAGACTGAATAGTGTCCAAGAAATATCCAACGTTAAAGTTTTCCGGACGGACGGACGCCGGGACGGACGGACGGACGGACGGACGACTCGGGTGAGTACATAGACTCACTTTTGCTTCGCATGTGAGTCAAAAATGGGATGGCGGCCAAATGGGATGGTGTCAAAATGGGATGTGGTGCTATTGTTATGACACGGTAATAAAATGACGCTTGGCTTGTGAAATGTCTCGACAATGGGATGGGGGCGAAATGGAATGCGGTGAAACGACATGGCGGCCAAATGGGATATGGTGTCAAAATGGGATGTCGCGCTATTGTTATGACACGTTAGTAAAATGACGCTTGACTTGTGAAATGTCGCGAAAATGGGATGGGGCAAAAAATGGGACGGCGGTAAAATGGGATTGCACCAAAATCGGATGTGGAACTAAAACCATCCCCACCACTCATCTTGAACACACGGCCAGTACCGTGTAACTGGCCTGTTACGGAACGATCCAAGGGGGGCAATCTCAGTCATCTGAAAGAGGGAAATCCAAACGCAATCCGCTTTGTTCGATTTTATGGGCTTGGACGATAGAGAAAAATAAGAAAAGCAAAAGCTGGAGTCCAGTCTGGACGAAACTGCTATCAAAAACGCAGAATTGATTTTTTCTGAGTTTTTTTGTGCCGTAAGCGCCGTGTCGAGCTAAAACTGAAGTTGCGGCACAATTTCGCTTCTCGCACATCTGATGCTTGTTGACATGCATCAACGAGGGGGCCTCACTCTGGAAGAGTTTCCTGCTCCGATAAACATGGCGCTTACGGCAAAAAAAAAAAAACAAAAAAAAAAACTCAGAAAAAATCAATTCTGCGTTCTTGATAGCAGTTTCGTCCAGACTGGACTCCAGCTTTTGCTTTTCTTATTTTTCTCTATCGTCCAAGCCCATAAAATCGAACAAAGCGGATTGCGTTTGGATTTCCCTCTTTCAGATGACTGAGATTGCCCCCCTTGGATCGTTCCGTATCAAGGCCAGTTACACGGTACTGGCCGTGTGTTCAAGATGCCCCACCACTCAGCGTAGAGGCTCTAAACAAGAAAAATTAATAAAAATAAAAGGCATGCATTACTTTGTGGAATGCGATATTTTTACATTTTTACATTTTTACAAATTGCGGTTTTAGGTTCGACATGATTTGTAAAATGTTTTTACATTTTTACAAATCACGGGTTAACAGATGTCTCTTTGGAATACAGGGTCAGGAAGAGAAGTCTTAGTTTGTTCAGTCGACGTCTTTGGTCGTTAAACGGTAAGTAGTGGACACTGGTAGTTTATTTATTTAAAGGGACGGTACTTCCCTGTTCGGGTCATCCTCTCCGATTTGCCCAGGCTATTATATGGGATAAGACCCTCAGACACATATCCAATTTTAAATACATTATTTTTGCCAATAGGCGAAGTCCGACAACAACTCTGTCGGGTTTGTATGGGTTGTGGAAGAGTGAATACTCTTGCTATTAGTGAGCCAAGCTTTCTACACGTGGTCCTGTCCTTGTCTCTTTTTATATTTAGTCAAGTTTTGACTAAATATTTTAACATCGAGGGGGAATCTAAACGAGGGTCGTGGTGTATGTGCGTGTGTGTGTCTCTGTGTCTGTGTGTCTGTGTGTGTGTGTGTGTGTGTGTGTGTAGAGCGATTCAGACTAAACTACTGGACCGATCTTTATGAAATTTGACATGAGAGTTCCTGGGTATGAAATCCCCGAACGTTTTTTTCATTTTTTTGATAAATGTCTTTGATGACGTCATATCCGGCTTTTCGTGAAAGTTGAGGCGGCACTGTCACGCCCTCATTTTTCAACCAAATTGGTTGAAATTTTGGTCAAGTAATCTTCGACGAAGCTCGGACTTCGGTATTGCATTTCAGCTTGGTGGCTTAAAAATTAATTGATGACTTTGGTCATTAAAAATCTGAAAATTTAAAAAAAAAATAAAAATTTATAAAACGATCCAAATTTACGTTTATCTTATTCTCCATCATTTGCTGATTCCAAAAACATATAAATATGTTATATTCGGATTAAAAACAAGCTCTAAAAATTAAATATATAAAAATTATTATCAAAATTAAATTGTCCAAATCAATTTAAAAACACTTTCATCTTATTCCTTGTCGGTTCCTGATTCCAAAAACATATAGATATGATATGTTTGGATTAAAAACACGCTCAGAAAGTTAAAACAAAGAGAGGTACAGAAACGCGTGCTATCGTTCTTAGCGCAACTACTACCCCGCTCTTCTTGTCAATTTCACTGCCTTTGCCATGAGCGGTGGACTGACGATGCTACGAGTATACGGTCTTGCTGAAAAATGGCATTGCGTTCAGTTTCATTCTGTGAGTTCGACAGCTACTTGACTAAATATTGTATTTTCGCCTTACGCGACTTGTTTTATATTTAGTCAAGTTTTGACTAAATATTTTAACATCGAGGGGGAATCGAAACGAGGGTATGGTGTATGTGTGTCTGTCTGTCTGTGCGTGTGTGTGTGTGTGTGTGTGTGTGTGTGTGTGTGTGTAGAGCGATTCAGACTAAACTACTGGACCGATCTTTATGAAATTTGACATGAGAGTTCCTGGGTATGAAATCCCCGAACGTTTTTTTCATTTTTTTGATAAATGTCTTTGATGACGTCATATCCGGCTTTTCGTGAAAGTTGAGGCGGCACTGTCACGCCCTCATTTTTCAACCAAATTGGTTGAAATTTTGGTCAAGTAATGTTCGACGAAGCCCGGGGTTCGGTATTGCATTTCAGCTTGGTGGCTTAAAAATTAATTAATGACTTTGGTCATTAAAAATCTGAAAATTGTAAAAAAAAATAAAAATTTATAAAACGATCCAAATTTACATTTATCTTATTTTCCATCATTTGCTGATTCCAAAAACATATAAATATGTTATATTCGGATTAAAAACAAGCTCTGAAAATTAAATATATAAAAATTATTATCAAATTTTTTTTTTCGAAATCGTTTTAAAAACACTTTCATCTTATTCCTTGTCGGTTCCTGATTCCAAAAACATATAGATATGATATGTTTGGATTAAAAACACGCTCAGAAAGTTAAAACGAAGAGAGGTACAGAAAAGCGTGCTATCCTTCTCAGCGCAACGAATATCCCGCTCTTCTTGTCAATTCCACGGGCACTGCCTTTGCCACGGGCGGTGGAGTGACGATGCTACGAGTATACGGTCTTGCTGCGTTGCGTTGCGTTCAGTTTCATTCTGTGAGTTCGACAGCTACTTGACTAAATATTGTATTTTCGCCTTACGCGACTTGTTTTTTTCTTCTCTTTTTTTTTTTTTTTTGCTTAACGCCCAGCCGACCACGAAGGGCCATATCAGGGCGGTGCTGCTTTGACATATAACGTGCGCCACACACAAGACAGAAGTCGCAGCACAGGCTTCATGTCTCACCCAGTCACAATATTCTGACACCGGACCAACCAGTCCTAGCACTGACCCCATAATGCCAGACGCCAGGCGGAGCAGCCACTAGATTGCCAATTTTAAAGTCTTAGGTATGACCCGGCCGGGGTTCGAACCCACGACCTCCCGATCACGGGGCGGACGCGCCTTACCACTAGGCCAACCGTGCCGGTCTGTCCTTGTCTGCCCTATAATGTCTATAATGTCACGTGAGACACAATAAAAGCGAGAGTATTCACTCTTTCACCAGCCATACAAACCCAGAGTTATTTCCGAACATCGTCTACTGCCACGAGTGTCAATTCAAAAATTAATTCATACACAAATTCCCACCTTGCACAGAATGCCGTTAGACAGCTGATTTGGAGTATGTGTGAATATGGAGGGGTGGTCTAATCCCAGGTACAATTCAGATCTAAGAAGGCAGCACGACTGTGTCCTGAAAGGCCTCGGCCCTATACACAATAGCGTGGAGAGCAGAACTGGCACTGGGGGCTTTCAGTAACCTTTGGTAATTACAATTTATTGAAAAATAAGCTGTGATTGAACGTAAGTCGGAGTAGGGTTGAGGAGAACATTAAGAGAGAGAGAGAGAGAGAGAGAGGGAGGGAGGGAGGGAGGGAGAGAGAGAGAGAGAGAGAGAGAGAGAGAGAGAGAGAGAGAGAGAGAGAGAGAGAGAGAGAGAGAGAGAGAGAGAGAGAGATTGCTTGGTCGATTGCTTGACATTTTTTTCTCCGCGGATAATGGGGTGGGGGTATGGAGTTGGGGTGGGGTTGGGGTATGTAGCGAGTGCGGGGGAGTGGAGGTGGGGGTCGTAAGATCTTATTTTTAGCCTTACTCACAGGTGTAACAAGACAGATACTCAGGAGGAGGCCGACGATACCAGTGATGTAGCGAGCAAGAACGTTGTTGCGCCGTACCCAACGAAAGTCGTCCTGAAGGTAGGTCACCACTGTTTCTATGTTCCCGAACTGAA
Organism: Littorina saxatilis; assembly: GCF_037325665.1. Taxonomy (NCBI): domain Eukaryota; kingdom Metazoa; phylum Mollusca; class Gastropoda; order Littorinimorpha; family Littorinidae; genus Littorina; species Littorina saxatilis. The sequence continues at coordinate 22,603,306 of NC_090254.1, forward strand.
AGGATAAGGAAAAGGATACCATTTTATATAGTCCTGTGAGGTTGTCGTCACGGACATTCGGGCTGCTTTCTCCATAGGGAAAGCGAGCTGCCATACAGTACGGCGCTACCTTTTTACATTAAGTCAAGTTTTAACTAAATGTTTTAACATAGATGGGGAATCGAAACGAGGGTCGTCGTGGTGTGTGTGTGTGTGTGTGTGTGTGTGTGTGTGTGTGTGTGTGTGTGTAGAGCGATTTAGAGAACACTACTGGACCGATCCTCATGAAACTTTACATGAGAGTTTTTGAGTATGATGTCTCCAGACACGTTTTTCTATTTTTTGAATAAATGTCATTGATGACGTCATATCCGGCTTTTTGTGAAAGTTGAGGCCGCACTGTCAAGCCCTCGATTTTCGATCAAATGGATTGAAAGTTTGGTCAAGCAATTTTCGACGAAGGCCAAACTTTGGTATTGCATTTCAGCTTGGAGGCTTAAAAAATAATCAATGAGTTTGGTCATTAAAAATCTGAAAATTGTAATCAAAATTATATTTTGATAAAACGATCCAAAAAAAATGTCATCTTATTTTCCATCATTTTCTGATTCCAAAAACATATAAATATGTCATATTTGGATTCAAAACAAGCTCTACAAATTAAATATATGAAAATTATGATTAAAATTAAATTTCCGGAATCGATTTAAAAACAATTTTCTCTTATTTCTTGTCGGTTTCTGATTCCAAAAACATATAGATATGATATATTTGAAATAAAAACAAGCTCAGAAAGTTAAAAAGAACAGATACAGCAAAGCGTGCTATCCTGCTCAGCACAACCACTACCGCGCTATTCTGGCTAGTCAATTTCACTGCCTCTGCCACGAGCGGTGGACTGACGATGCTATGAGTATACTGTCTTGGTGAAAAAAAATGCAGTGCGTTCAGTTTCATTCTGTGAGCTTGACTAAATGTTGTATTTTCGCCTTACGCGACTTGTTTTTCTTCACCCCTGCATGCGTGTATTCGTGTTTTCAAGCCCTGACACTTTCGCTGTGAACTTTCGGTTCTTTGTCGTGCGCATGCGTGCACACGGGGGTGTTCGGACACCGAGGAGAGCCTGTACACAGTTGACTCTGGGAAAGACACAATAGACGAACAGTTCAAACAGTCTACACGAGATACGGTGAGCAAAATGGGCTGCTTTGTGCAGAGAATATTTTTCTCTCGCAAGAAGGAGTGTGCATTTAAACAAAATTAAACTATATTCAGACCAGACCTGTTTACCTAATTGGAACAGTTGTCATATTTTCTACGAAGACTCAGTGTATTTTCAAAATATTGAGTGCATTTTTTTGTTAACCTGGTAGAGCTAGAGGTGCTTGCTAATCATGTGACATAAATACAGACCAATCGTAGGCACTAACTGAAGCAAACCGGGTTTTATCCATGGCCAATCGTACACAACCCCCATTCAGTTTAGAGACACAGTAAACAAACAAAAATACTTTTTTTTTAATCGTCCTATTTTCTTATTAACCAGCGTATTTATTGTAGTCTTGGAAACTTGGCGTACAAAATACGGTGAAATCGTACGAGTAAACAGGTCTGTCAGACTGACCTCTGTATCAATAGCGAGCATGTAGAGTAGAAGAAAGAAGATGCTGCTCCATATTCCCGGCTGTGGTAGGGTGGCGAGTGCGGAGGGGTAGGCAATAAAAACCAATCCCTCATCTGCGAAAACATGATACCAAAATAAATGAAACCAGTCAAGTATTCAATATCTTTGGCTTGTTTGTTTGTGTTTCGGTTTGTGTGTGTGTGTGTGTGCGTGTGTGGGGGGGTGTGTGTGTGTGTATGGGGTGTGTGTGTGTGGGGTGTGTGTGTGTGTGTGTGCGTGCGCGTGCGTGCGTGTGTGTGTGTGTGTGTGTGTACGTGTGTGGGTCACGTGATGGTGTCTGTCTGCATCATGGTGTAGGTGATTGTGTCCGTCGGTTGGTGTGTCTTTCTGTCTACGCGTGAGTGTGTATGTGTGTTCTTTAGAATGTTGCCCTCACCTTTCTTAATGAGATTGTTGATCCGAAGGTTGGATTTCTTGGCATGGTATCCCAATACGAGGAAGACAGAGAGTGCGGCCAGCATGTTGGTGAGGTAGTCCATCGCGGCCACGATCAAAATGTCACTGTTCATTCAAAGACAAGACAGGATCACAATCAAACTGTCTCTGTTCATTCTAAGACAAGACAGGATCACAATCAAAATGTCTCTGTTCATTCAAAGACAAGACAGGATCACAGTAAAACTAAACTGTCCCTGTTCATTCAAAGACAAGACAGGATCTCAATCAAACTGTCTCTGTTCATTCAAAGACAAGACAGGATCACAATAAAAATGTCACTGTTTATTCAAAGACAAGACAGGATCACAATCAAAATGTCACTGTTCATTCAAAGACAAGACAGGATCTCAATCAAACTGTCTCTGTTCATTCAAAGACAAGACAGGATCACAATCAAAATGTCTCTGTTCATTCAAAGACAAGACAGGATCACAATCAAAATGTCTCTGTTCATTCAAAGACAAGACAGGATCACAATCAAAATGTCTCTGTTCATTCAAAGACAAGACAGGATCACAATCAAAATGTCTCTGTTCATTCAAAGACAAGACAGGATCACAATCAAAATGTCTCTGTTCATTCAAAGACAAGACAGGATCACAATCAAAATGTCTCTGTTCATTCAAAGACAAGACAGGATCACAATCAAACTGTCTCTGTTCATTCAAAGACAAGACAGGATCACAATCAAAATGTCTCTGTTCATTCAGAGACAAGACAGGATCATAATCAAAACGTATTTGTTCTTTGTCAGGCAAAAAGACAGGACCACAATCAAAACGTATCGCTTGTTGCAAGAGAAAAATCAGAACGTATCTGTTCGCGTTGCCAGGCAAAAAGACAGGACCACAACCAAAACGTATTTGTTCATTCAAAGACATAAGACAGGACCACAACAGACCTGATTACCACTAAAATTTCCTGGTGTACAAATGAGGCTAAAAATGTGTACAATCAGAATTTTAAGGTGTACAATTCATTCTTGCGGTACACACTGTGCAGACACACACACACACACACACACACACACACACACACACACACACACACACACACACATACACACGCACACGTGCTTTATTCCCCCCTCAAATGTAAGGGCATATGGCGCGAATCATGGCCGTCATCTTCTCTGCCGATGACAGGGACATGTTGTTCGCGGCAATGAACTGGCACAGGATTGCTTCTGATCTCGTGATCGCTGTCTTCACTTTCTTTTGCGTCGGACTTTGATTTGGAAAACCCGGCAACTGACGAGGAACCTGCCGCGGCTGCATTTTCTTTGTGGCGTTTGCCTTTCGCATGTCTGTCGATGTCATAACTTCCACCGTGGCTGATCGAAACGTCCGTTCTGCAAAGTTTGCAGAAGGCGTGGTGTTTTCCCTTCATCGACGAAGTGACGAAAGGAAAGTCTTTGCAGTAACTCGGCTTGAAAACCTGATTGTACTTCCGAAGCTCTTTACTGTCCCCTTCATCTTCTGAATCGGTTTCGTGAGCTCGCTTTTCGCGTGTATCCATCTTGGACAGTTTAAAAGAAACACCGCAATGCGCATGCGCAACTCGATAGGCGGATGACGTACCAAACCGATGCTGATGTACGGTTGCCTCCCTTTCGTGATTTAGGCACGGATACGAAAAGAACAAACACAAAAAAACGCGTACGATTGATTTTTTTTTTGCGTATGATTTTAATGTCTGGCGTATAATCGTACAGCGGTCTTCAATTTCGTAAGATTGTACGCAAATTTCGTACACTAACCAGGTCTGCCACAATCAAAACGTATTTGTTCGTTGCCAGGCAAAACGACAGAATGACAATCTGTGCAAGAGAATTGTGTTCGCTGAAATGCCATCCGTAGGTCCAGACCGAATTAAACAATATTTGACATACATTTCAATAACATTGATGAACAATTAAGCCGCGACACTACCGCCTCAACTTTTGCGAACGAGAAAATATGACGGCAGCAAGTTGTGCTATCAAAAATCGGAGAAAACTTGTTCTTAGTTGGGAAATTGTCTGAAAAATGTATGCATCAATGAGCGCTTCTGCT
>NC_090254.1:22607660-22737660 GCF_037325665.1 Littorina saxatilis
GAATAATTTATTCGTTATTTATTCGTCAGGGGAGTAACATTTTCGACCGAAATGTTGACTCGGAACACACCTGTCGCTGGAAGCTATTTTCACGTGTAATGGGGGAGTAGTTTTTTTTCGTAAAGGGAGTAACATTTTCGTACGAAATTTTTACTCCGGAGTAAAATTCTCGTGGGAGTAATTTTCTCGTGTTACACCGGACCATTGCTGCACTTTGGCGAAGCTAACACTCGACCAAGAGTACCACCTGCATACATGTACAAGAGTAAGTCAGATTATTGTTATTTAATGGCAGTTGAGGGCCTTATATAAACCCCAGGAGCTAATGTGGGAAAATGTTCGTGAATTACTCAACAGTAGGACGGAGAGACGACTTTAAAGTTTAATCACGTATAGCGTGGGTTAGCTGCTAATGAGCGCTTCTGCTGGAAACACGCTTCTCCGGGTTTACCGCTAGGTGGCGCACGAGAATCAGGCCTGTGCTCCAGCGGCGCGCCCGCAATTTCGCTTCGCTGCGGAAGGGTAATACAGTCGTGTCACTGACCGGGACACAGCGGCAGAGATAATATTTTGCGGAAGAATGCCGAACAAGTGTTGTGTAGTGAACTGCAACAAAGCAAAGGGATTTAAGTTTTCCAAAGATGTTGAGAGGAGAAAGCGATGGATGGTTAGCAGGCCACAGTCATATTGTCTGTGTGCTTTGCGCTTTGCAACTTCAGGAACAACGTCAGTCGTGTCTAAACATGCATAATGTTTGTTCTTGTTCTTTTAGTCAAATCCAAAGCAATTTAGTTTTATGCAGGCATGCTCACACTGAGGTAGACGTGTCCTAACTTGATATGAATGCGTACTTTTCTTTCTACAAGTACTGCATAATACTACAGTCATTTGTGTTTTCTTGAGAAAATCATAAACTTTTTTTTCACATCTGTTTCTAAAGGCATCTGGGATAGTGGTATTCACCTGAACATCATAGGGCACAAATAAGCCCTGTTGCACTTTTTTGTTCACTGGTTATATGAATGCAGCTGTGGATCAATGTATTAGTGATACTAATGGGTAAATTCCAAAATTCATTATCCGATTTGAGTAAAGACCAGTGATGGCGCTAGTATTTTTTCAAACAGGTACGCAAACTTTAATGATGCAAACAGTCCAGAAAAAAACGGTAGGCAGGTCGTTGGAACCAGTAAGAGTCCAACTCTTTTAACCAGCGAAAAAAAAACCGGTAGTTCTAAAAATCAACCTCGTCGGTCATACCGGCAGCCAATTTTGTTCCGGTATTTTCTCGTTTCAACCGGTAAAATACCGGTAATTAGCGGTTAACGCCAATACTGAAAGACATGAGCAGAGGTTATTTAGTATATGTGTGAGTGTGCTATAATATATGTGTGACTGTTCACAGTTCAGTGTACACTGAACTGTGAACAGTCACACATATATTATAGCGTGTGCTCATCTATGCAGGTGTGAGCCATTGTGACTGACCAAATATCTGCTGCTAGCTGGAACTGTTTAGTTTGTGGTCACCACCACAGAGCCATAGTACCTGGAATGTCTGTGTTTAGTCAGTATGTGATATGGCAGGCTTGAATCTGTTTGCCAAGATATATTTCATATACTGAGTGTTGTATAATGGTGCACATCACTGTTGTTCACTTTTTGTGCTTGTCTGTGTGTTTTGTTTAACTGTTGGTTATTACTGTACTAGTGATTAATCAACTGAAACTTTACACTTACATTTGTCTGTGTGTACAGTTTATTTTATGCATTGATTTTGTGAGCAGTGAATACTGAGTCTTGTGCGTGTGCTTATTTAGTTTTTTATATGCATCAGTGAGTGAGAGTTAAGCCTACTCTATGAATCAGTACATCTTCAGTGCTCATTCTTGCAAGATTACAAGGAGATATTAGCTATACAGTAGTTCATTCAATGCTCAATTTAAGATCAAAGTGATTCTTCACAGATTAATATATTCTGCCAAATAGCACTACACAGTCTTAGCAATCTGATTCTGAATTCATAAACTCAAATTTTTTTTAAACAATTGCAAAATGATTGACAGTGTGTTATGCATCCTCCTGATATTTCGTATACAGCTAATGGATAAAGTTGAATTGACCGATCAAGTTCAGATAATAATTTTATCTTTTGCTGCAAACTGCAAAAAATATTATATTATCAGAAGTCTGCCCAAACACAAAATGCCATCCATGCATTGCACAATTCTTCGTTCATTTATCACTCTCATCACACACAGACATTCACCAATTCGTTCAGGCATATATATGACACTTTATTCATCACACAGTGACACAAGTAAACCATGAACAACTGAAACTAACCTGACCTGCAACAACTCTTAAATTTAAAGAATAGGGGTTAAAAATCAAGAGTCTGCGAAACCCGGCAAATGCAGTTGGCAGCCCAGAGATCCCTAAGTACCTCTCCCAAAGATGGTACTTTTCGGCTATATTTACAGTTTCAAGCTGTTTGGACAACTTCTTTGAATGTGTGATTGTATAGTGGTTTTTTTGGGAAACTGAAAGGTAGCCTCGTCAGGGGACAACTATTTAAATCCATATCCTTATCATTTTGTTTCTCGATTGAGAATAATCATTTATAGATGACTATTACTCATTTCCCTTGTTGGGGTGTACTTGTATGTACTGGTGGTTGATTATCCAAATATCCTCTCAGTGATTGAGGCTTATGTGAGGCTCAGTGATTGTAAATTTCTCTGTTCCTTTAACGGGTTTATCCGGTATTTTTATGTGTACTAATGGTACAGGTAGATGTGGGGAGTGATGTAGTTGTTTGTTCAGCCCATCCCATAGAACTCCAACCTGAAATCACACAATGGGTATGAAATTAATGTGTGCATATTTAAATGTTCATATGTAAACTCTACAAGCAGTAGAGCTAATAAATATAAACTAAATATAGCTGAATATTCAAAATATTGTCTTCTGTTATTTATGTTCTGGGACAGTCCAACCCCCCTCACCCCACCCCCCCTCACCCCCCAATAAAAAAAACCAATTTCTCAATGCATCACTGGGCCATGACAATGACTCAATGACTATAACTAAGTAATTACATGTAAGTTGCTAAGTCTGATTTTCACAATTTTAATTCTAATTATGATTTTTTTGTGTAGCAACGTGTCTGTATCTGCATTACATTTTAATTTAAACTAAGTCTTATCACACAGTGGAGGGAACATGACAGCTGATCGGTGGGAAGTGGAGTGGGAGAATATTTCACGAACGTCTCAAAACATGCCTACTCAGTCAGCACAAGAGTCAAGAGTGCCACTATCATAGTAATCTGGGCTAAATTTTAAACAAGAACCTTTAATTTTTTCCGCAGTAATTTTCTCCAAACTAAGCCCAAAATAAAGGCTACAAAACCGTGCCGACGTCAGTCTCAGTCAGTTTCGGCGATCACAAACTGACACACACTTGACAGAAATCACTGAACTTCAGTCTGAAGCAACTTTGAACTCACCTTTCAACCAAATCTGCTTTCCGACCCGAAGTTCGTGCATCCCGCTGTCGCAGTTCAGCTTTCAACTCGGACAAAGTCCAGGTACCATACGGCCTCGACATGTTTTGATGCGAAAAAAGTAAGAAGTGTCGAACTGAGCGTGGAGTGAACGAGTCCAAAGCGAAAGCGTAGATAGCGGACAGGCGGAAGTAAAAGCGAGTCCTGGTATTCGCGCGCCCCCAGCGGCGAAGTACCGAAGAGTTATCCTTCTTTGCCTAGCAGAAGCGCTCATTTTCATTAAGATGCGTTTGGTAGTTTCTGAGAAATGCTTGTCACACACACACACACACACACACACACACACACACACACACACACACATACATCGGGAGAAAAACCTCACCCTCCGTCCTCATTAAATCATTCAGTCTATATTTGACTGAATGTAAAAAGCCAAGATCAGAACAGCGCTATCCTCTCTGCAAACGAGAGGAGAGCAGAGAAGAAGACGAAGAGAACGGAATGGTAAAGGGCAGGGTAAAAGCTTACAGGTGGACTTTTTCGTCGAAACGTTTATAGCTCCCGAACATATAGTTAGAGCCCAGGCCGGCGGTCATTCCAATCACTGCTTGGCCCAATACGTCCACCCAGAACTGAAAGCATTGCAATAAGACAAAATAACGAAAGTGGTAGGGCTAAGGGTCGTTTAATTATAGTGAGAAAAAAAACCATTCACAAGGACGTCTATCTTATGGCCATTGTAGCCAACGACCTACAAATAATATTGAGACAGTGAAAGGAATTTAGGTCAGTCGACGTTGACTTCTCAACATCACGAAGGGAAGACAATTTTGGGCCAACCAAAACAAAAATGGTGGTTGGGGTAACCCGACCGACCCTATTAATTCCTGCCGACCCTGAAACGTTTTTTTCATTTCCCAAAACAAAAATTAACCTTTGGCACATATTGCGAAGCAACCCGAGACTAAAGGACTCGAATAATGATTAATCTTAAAAAAAAAAAAAGAAGAAGAAAAAAAAGAACAGATCTAGAAACATTTGGTCACGTTACCCAAAACCAAAATTGTTTGTGTGTGTGCCTTAGGTGTATGTTAAATATTTCGTTTCGACTATCATTACACATTTGCACTCCACAAGCGTTCTCTCTAGACGGCCTGGGGACCCCCGATTTTAATTTGTAGATTGTCCAAGGCCAGGAACCCCTCGGTGGAACTTAAGAGGGTCCCAAAACCAGGAGTACATTTGGAAGTTTTGCGAGATCTATAATTAATGAAATACATCAGTTGTGATATCGGTTAGCTTTACACCGTAAATTCGCGAAGGTAAGGATCTGGCAATTTTGTTTTACCGTCTTCGTTAGGCCCCCCCAAAAAAAGTTGTATGTTTCTGGTCACCCGACCCTACCTAGTTTTTTTCCCGCCGACCCTAGACTTTTTTTGTTATTGCATTTGTAAAAAAAAAAAGCAAAAAAAAAGCGTCAAAACGAAAGTAACAGACGGCAGACGACACAAGGGGGATAACCCCGCATCCCTTTTGTCTCATTTGTTTTGTAAATGTGTTGTCTTTCTCTTTGTATAGTAAGTCCAGTCTCTTTGTGTCACTGTATAGTTATTTTCTACACTGACCACACAAAAAAATAAAAAATAAAAATAAAAATAACAAGACTCACATGCTTGACCTTGACCTTAACTAAACCTAGCAATGACATCATACACTAAGAACTGCTTTACACATTTTTCCTACCAAGGTCATCCAAGGTCATGCAACACAAAGCTGTTAATTCAAGACATAGGAAGTACAATGGTGCTTATTGGCTCTTTCTACCATGAGATATGGTCACTTTTAGTGGTTCACTACCTTATTTTGGTCACATTTCATAAGGGTCAAAGTGACCTTGACCTTGATCATATGTGACCAAATGTGTCTCATGATGAAAGCATAACATGTGCCCCACATAATTTTTAAGTTTGAAACAGTTATCTTCCATAGTTCAGGGTCAAGGTCACTTCAAAATATGTATACAATCCAACTTTGAAGAGCTCCTGTAACCTTGACCTTGAAGCAAGGTAAACCAAACTGGTATCAAAAGATGGGGCTTACTTTGCCCTATATATCATATATAGGTGAGGTATTGAATCTCAAAAACTTCAGAGAAAATGTGAAAAATGTGAAAAATAGCTGTTTTTTAGACAACATTTATGGCCCCTGCGACCTTGACCTTGGAGCAAGGTCAAGATGCTATGTATGTTTTTTGGGGCCTTGTCATCATACACCATCTTGCCAAATTTGGTACTGATAGACTGAATAGTGTCCAAGAAATATCCAACGTTAAAGTTTTCCGGACGGACGTCCGGACGACTCGGGTGAGTACATAGACTCACTTTTGCTTCGCATGTGAGTCAAAAATCCCTACCTACCCTATTTTTTGTAGCCATGTTACCAGAAACATACAACTTTTTTTTTTTGGGGGGGGGGGGGGGGGGGGGGGGGGGCAATCCAGCAAAGTGTGCGTTCTTGTCCATTCTGTATGGACACCAGCAGATCATACAAGTTTGAAAAACAGTGCTGACGGTACGCAGGATATTCACGAGGACCTTAAAAAAGGGTTCCAATTTTCTAATATTTGTGCAGACCAAAAATTAGGGTTAAATTATCAAGCGGATTTTCTGAAATTTGTGCAGACCTAAAATTAGGGTTCCGTAAGTCACGCCGATTTTCTGAGATTTGTGCAGACCTAACATTAGGGTTCTATTATCAAGCCGATTTTCTGAGATTTGTGCAGACCTTTACATTGGGGTTCCAATTTCACCCAGACTTCTTGGGATTTCTGGGGACCTGAAAATGGGGGTTTAAATGTCACGCTGATTTTTGTTGTTGTTGATGTGTAGAGACCTGAAAATTGGGGTTCCACTGCAGTGATAACTTGCCTCGATACGCAACAGGTGAAACAACTCGTCACTGTGGAACATGAAGCGTATGCCTTCACTCGATCCCTCCAACATGGCGCCTCTGATGATGATAATCAGGAAGCCCAGGAAGGGGCTCAGCACTGTCAGGTACACCACCTGTCAACACAGACACGCACATACACACACACGCACGCACGAACACACACACACACACACACACACGCGCGCACACGCACACGCAGACACACACACATACACACGTACGCACGCACGTACGCGCAGACACACACGCATACACCCACACCCACACCCACACCCACACACACACCACAAAATAAACAAGAAAAGCTATTGTTTATACAACTCACCTTTGCCATGAATAATAAATGAATAAGCCGCTCTAGCTTAAAGGCATATGTACGCGCTCCCGTGTTTACAAAGTGTAGTTTGCCCATAATCGATGTCAAACGCACCATAAGACCATATAATGACGATATGTCACCATTACAGCTTGTTCTAGCCTCTGAAAAAGTGAGGATGTCAACAAAGCCGCGGTGTTAGCTCCCTTGCATCAACGTTACATGTGTTGCCAAATCTATAAATAGGACGATCCAGATCAAAATGAAAATTAACATATCTCAACATTGAAGGGGTCCTAGACCACAATATTTTGCAGGGAACTTAATTTAGCATGTCTCCAGCTGTTGGTAAAGCAATTAGCGTGTATAGTCATCGAGTACATATGCCTTTAAGACTCTGTTTTCTTAAATGCACTGTCCATAACCTCTGTAAATTTACCCCCATGCTAAGACTCCCTCCTTTTTTTTAGACCTGACTTTCTCAGAAAATCGTACACGAAATGAGGCAGAGCGTTGTTTAGAGATCAAGTAACCAAAAGGGAAGTAAGCGCTCTGAGAGAATAACAAGCGACTTTCATCCTCAAAATAAAATTAAAATCCTCAAAATGGAAGATGAAAGTCTCTTGACAAGTTGTTCATTTCAATGCTTGTTATTCTCTCAGGTGCCAGGAGAAAGGTTCCGTATAACTCTCGCTTACTCCATTACACATGTCGTATGCATGTGGTTCACTCAGTAAGTGACTCAGTTCATAGACATAATGAAAGGGACATAATCCAACCTTACCTCTGAAGTTTTTGGGAACACGGGTTAGATACCTTGCATTATGTATTACCTGAGTTTCATTTGTGACAATATGAACGATCACCTTGGATCTGGGAACACGGTGATGTTCCCATAACCTGGCAATGTCCCCATATATATATATATAGAGCGCTTACTTCCCTTTGGTTACTTGATCTCTAAACAACGCTCTGCCTCATTTCGTGTACGATTTTCTGAGAAAGTCAGGTCTAAAAAAAGGAGGGAGTCTTGCATGGGGGTAATTTTACAGAGGTTATGGACAGAGCATCTTCTTCTTCTTCTGCGTTCGTGGGCTGAAACTCCCACGTACACTCGTGTTTTTTGCACGAGTGGAGTTTTACGTGTATGACCGTTTTTTACCCCGCCATTTAGGCAGCCATACGCCGTTTTCGGAGGAGGCATGCTGGGTATTTTCGTGTTTCGTTTTATCCTCCGAACTCTGACATGGATTACAGGATCTTTTTCGTGCGCACTTGGTCTTGTGCTTGCGTGTACACACGGGGGGTGTTCGGACACCGAGGAGAGTCTGCACACAAAGTTGACTCTGAGAAATAAATCTCTCGCCGAACGTGGGGACGAACTCACGTTGACAGCGGCCAACTGGATACAAATCCAGCGCGCTACCGACTGAGCTATATCCCCGCCCCGAACAGAGCATCTGAGAAAACAGGGTTTTAAGGGCAGGAGCTACCTTCAAATACACCGGTTTTTTTTTATCCATGTCATTTGACCATAGCATTCACGAAACAGAACTGTTTGTGTTAACATTAGGTGTGCTTTTGCTTCAACGTATGTGAAGTAACAGTATACGATCAAAAACAACATTGCTCTTAGATTGACTTTAACAAAAAAATATTAAATGAAAAATAAGCAAAGCGTTCAATGTTAGTTCACGGATGACAAGATAAATTTCAACACTATTCATCAGAATAATTTGAACTTTTGCAGAATTGTTTTGGACATGCTGATAGATGTTTTGTTTGAAGCGATTTTTTTTTGAAAAACAGTTTAAGAGATACAAATGTTGCTTTGTGGGTAATTCTTTTTATAAAAACTGGAAAATGTGTATCTCTTTAACCGTTTTTCCTAGAGAAAATCGTTTCCAACAAAACATCGTATCAAAATGTCTAAAACAATGATTTTCATCGCTTTGCTTATTTTTATGTAATAATTTTTACTAAGTCAATCTAAAAGCACATTTTGTTTTCGATCATATATACTATTACTCTACATACATTGAAGCAAAAGCACACCGAATATTAACACAAACGGTTCTGTTTCATGAATGCTGTAGTCAAATGACTTGAAGACTTTGAAGGTAGCTCCTGCCTTTAAAAGGGGGATTCCACCGTATCCCACGTCGTACCTTGCTGGTGTATCGGAGTCCCTTGCACGTGCATAGCGTGACGAAGAACCAGCTGCCCACCAGGATGCACGACAGCTCCCAGGAGGGTAACCCGTAGGTCTGCGTCTGGTGGTCGGTGGGAATGTGATGACCCGTGACCATTTCACTGTGGATGGACAGAAATACCCATGATGTAATCTATATTCATGATGTAATCGATACTCATATATACCTACATTTTTGGAATAATTAAAACAATAAACAGAAGAAAACGCCCGTGCGCTAGAGCACATTCTTGCACAGACGAACGAAAACATCCACGCATGCACGCACGTACACAAACGCACATGCACACACACGAACACACGAATGCATGGACACACACACACACACACACCCACACACACACACACACACACACATACCAACTCACACACACACACACACATACCAACTCACACACACACACACACACACACACACACACACACACACACACACACACACACACACACACACAATGATCTAGAGGGAGACAAGAAAATCACGTTCTTATTGGTAAAGCAGATTTTGGATAAAATCCGATAGATTTTACAACAAAAAATCGATTCACTCGAAAACGCACCGAGTTGTTTACGTCCCTGAACGAGAGAAGTTCGATTTTACGACGAAACTAATTTCTAAGCCAACATATTATTTGTCACCACGAATTAGATACATGAGTGGAATATATGGTCCAAAGTTCGATTAGCAGTGCTTTGAAATGGAAGGGGACAGTCAGTATTGATTTTTGTGTAAGGCCTTAAATAAAAAGGTGTGGTTACGGTAACCCGACCTACCCTATTTTTAGGGGCCGACCCTATAACTTTTTATTACATTTGTCCAAAAAAACCAAAAAAAACCCCAAGAAAACGAGTGCAGAAAACACAATGAAAGCGAAAGCGCTCGAGTCATCATGTAGACGACAGACGATGCAAGGGTAATAACTCCTTCTTCTAAAAAGGCCCAACAGACGCTTGCCATGACAAAAATGGCGGCATCTTCTTCGGTTGCGAGTGCTACACGCTTGGTTGCTCTGCTATTTAGAAAAAAAAGTTAAAAAAAAAAAAGTGATTGCCTACCTTCCTACCCTATTTGTTTTTGGCTATGTTACCTTAATCACACCTTTTTTTTTGGCCTAAAAAGAACAAGACCTGACATCCTACATATTCAGGCATAGCGGACTCGACATTCACACCGACTGCTAGCTTAGTCTTCTTCGCTGCTCGATCTGCTGCAAGTTGTACCTATAGTGCATCGCCCAGCTATAGTGGAGGGTCAACCCGACGGGGTTGGGTTAGAGATGATGTTTTTCAGAAAGCTTATTCAATTTACAGCCGATGTTCGGAAGACGAAAAATGGCTCCGGTGTACCGGGTTTTGAGTGAGGAGCGTCTTAGTAACCTAACCCATATTCTGCCCAAAACGCAGTTTTGGCGCAGGAGGTATGTTACCAATAAACGTCGTATACTTCGTTTCGGGAAACAAACATTTGTAAATTATACATTAAACAAAAGCTAAGGCTTTGTTCTATCAGGCAATATACAAACAACATTCTTCCTATTGATACATTTAGACATTAACCTGCGAGTACAACATCGTGTTGAAAAAAATCAAAATATGTCATTCTTCCAAACGATAAGTGAAGATAATTCAGTCCCAGGTTAATATTGCAATCATATAAAATATACACACACAATTCGATATGCGATTTTTCTTATAGATGGACTGACTTGGCATCCATATTGGTCAGTTCCATTTGGCAGACACCAGCCATATGAAACAAAATTGAATCAATGTGCATCAGCTGCAAAAAAGAGAAAAAGATCGACTGGGGAAAAAAGCTAACATAAACACAGCTCTGAAGAAGACAGTTTTGTCCTGCCAGATGTCATTTGATGCAGCATACGAAAGCTGAAACGGTTATAATGAAATACAAGTTTGTTTAAACGGATATTGTCGTTTTCTAATTTTTCACTTCCGGTTTTGCCTCATAATGTCGAATTCTTTGTCTAAAATAAGTATTTTGCATTTCATAAAACTCGTATTTAATATATGTTGACATTTTTTTAAACAAAAGTAATCTTTTATGAAGCTTTATGCATCTGTTTATTAAAGGTAACCGTTTTAGACTTTTGACATGCAGTTTCGTTATGTACAAAATGTCTTTTTGCACTCTACCCGTCTGGAAAACATGACCGAAAAAGACTTATAATTATATATTATTAGAAAGAGACTCATTCACTGCTATGACGACCATTGTATGTATAATTCTATGCTCACAAAGAAATTAGAGTAAATGATAAGTGATTGTAGCATTAGTTATATAATACCTGTTGTTCATTGCGCCAGCTTCAAATCTCAGAAAACGTTCATACATGTCTCAATGTCTTCATTTACTATGACAAAACAAGCTAAACTCCCCACAGCATGCACCCAAAGGGTATGCAAGCAAATTACATTACACTAAAGTAAGCTAGGATCTTTCTTTCTTCTTAATTTGCCTATTGGAAAGGGTAGAGATGGACTTCTTATAAAATGCAGCCCTCAGTCTGGGGGTGCCGGTTGCTAAAAACATTATTTCTTTTTAATTAATCCTAGATATATCCCGGTTTCTTCAAAAAGTGCAAGTCTTCTGTTCGTAGTAGGCACTGCCATTGTTAAGTTAGTTACATTGTACGTTGAAGTGTATGCATTTGAAATTGTGGAAAACGCTGGATAAAAGTTATGTTCGATTAAATCGAAACCTACCCTTAACTGTAAATTACGTGCTATGATTAAGGGGTATAGTTAGAGATTAAGGCATAATGACTCTCCTTTACCACTTACCTCATCAAAAAATATACATATGAGCAGGTAAGCCATTCGAGATAAAAACCAGGAACTCTCAGAACGGTGTCATATTCGCATGTTATTCAACTTCCGGTTATCTACTAGCTGATGCGCAATTTTCAGCTGTTTACACGTTATCTCAGGAAAAGCGTTTTCCAACAAACGTGCATATGATTATGACAAAAAATACATTTTTGGGGGGTGAATATTATGTAATGCATCGTCAATTCATATAGGTTTGAATTTGCCGAAAATGTTATTGTCAGGGTTTCATGCATCTGACATGTACTTTTGTTGAATAGTGTTCGTAGAATGTGTATTTAGATTAAACCTAAATGACATCATTGTACGCTCAAAAGTAAATGTTTTACTGATCACAAAAAGTTTGAGAATGTTTTAACAGCAATAAGCAACCGTATATATATGATTGCAAGCAGTGATTGAGTTCTACTTCCGCGTTTCTTGAGTCTTGTTATCCTATTTCGATTTTTTTTCTAAGACTAGCGCTTTGTAAAAGCGTGTTTTCAAAGAAATCCAAAATAATGTAATCACTATACTGACGTGTTTGTTTGTTTATTCGGCACAAAAAGATATTCATTTCGTATGGCAGAAAATCCTAGTGTACGCGATACGCACGTTACTGTGACCCTACCCTGCAAAAACACACGTCAACACAGACTGAGGGTTGGTAGCTTTAAGTGCTTGTATACACCAATGGTTTTCACCAAGTGCGATTTTTTATGATTAATAAAGAAATAACATATTTTTTACATCATTGCAACATCCAATTTGGCTTTGAGGAAATGTTATTTCCGTCCTTCGCTTTTTTAAGCAGTCAAAAGAAACATACGATTCAGCAGAATGGATGTCCGTTCCAATGGATATCCGTAGACTTAGTAATTTTACAATGATGTTTTGTTGAACATTTTGTAACAAGAGCGGATATGCAATAGGTAAATCACACTTTTTACATGAAGAAACGGAGACGGATAGCTGAAACAATATATGTACATGCGTAAGATGTGGTTGTGTGAGTGTGAGTGTGTATGTGTGTGTGTGTGTGGGTCCCTCTCTCTCTTTTTACATTTAGTCAAGTTTTGACTAAATGTTTTAACATAGAGGGGGAATCGAGACGAGGGTCGTGGTGTATGTGTGTGTGTGTGTGTGTGTGTGTGTGTGTGTGTGTGTGTGTGTGTGTGTGTGTGTGTGTGTGTGTGTGTGTGTGTGTGTAGAGCGATTCAGAGTAAACTACTGGACCGATCTTTATGAAATTTGACATGAGAGTTCCTGGGTATGATATCCCCGGACTTTTTTTCTCATTTTTTCGATAAATGTCTTTTATGACGTCATATCCGGCTTTTTGGGGCGGGGATATAGCTCAGTTGGTAGCGCGCTGGATTTGTATTCAGTTGGCCGCTGTCAGCGTGAGTTCGATCCCAGGTTCGGCGGAAATTTATTTCACAGAGTCAACTTTGTGTGCAGACTCTCTTCGGTGTCCGAACCTCCCCCCGTGTACACTACATTGGGTGTGCACGTTAAAGATCCCACGATTGACAAAAGGGTCTTTCCTGGCAAAATTGCTTTGGCACAGTTAATAATTGTCTACCTATACCCGTGTGACTTGGAATAATAGGCCGTGAAAGGTAAATATGCGCCGAAATGGCTGCAATCTACTGGCCGTATAAAATTTCATCTCACACGGCATCACTGCAGAGCGCCTAGAACTGTACCCACGGAATATGCGCGATATAAGACTCATTGATTGATTGATTGATTGATTGATTTTTGTAAAAGTTGAGGCGGCACTGTCACCCCCTCATTTTTCAATCAAATTGATTGACATTTTGGCCAAGCAATCTTCGACAAAGGCCGGACATCGCTATTTCATTTCAGCTTGGTGGCTTAAAATTAATTAATGACTTTGGTCATTAAAAATCAGAAAATTGTTATTAAATTTTTTTTTTATAAAACGATCCAAATTTACGTTCATCTTATTCTTCATTATTTTCTGATTTCAAAAACATATAAATATGTTATATTCGGATTAAAAACAAGCTCTCAAAATTAAAAATATAAAAATTATGATCAAAATCAAATTTCCGAAATCCATTTATTAACAATTTCATCTTATTCCTTGTCGGTTCCTAATTCCAATGATATGATATGTTTGGATTAAAAACACGCCCAGAAAGTTAAAACGAAGAG
This sequence comes from Littorina saxatilis, assembly GCF_037325665.1. Taxonomy (NCBI): domain Eukaryota; kingdom Metazoa; phylum Mollusca; class Gastropoda; order Littorinimorpha; family Littorinidae; genus Littorina; species Littorina saxatilis. The sequence goes on from NC_090254.1 coordinate 22,621,662, forward strand.
AGGTACAGAAAAGCGTGCTATGCAGCACAGCGAAACCACTTCCGCGCTAAACAGTCTCGTCAGTTTCACTGCGTTTTGCACGAGCGGCGGACTACGGTCATTGTGAAAAAATGCAATGCGTTCATTTTCATTCTGTGAGTTCCACAGCTTGACTAAATGTAGTAATTTCGCCTTACGCGACTTGTTCTTTCTTATTGTTGTTGGAGACAAACCAGACTTACCTTTGAATGTTTCAGATCTAACACAGTTTGGATTCAGCTTTAAGGCTCAATGCTTTTAGTGAAAACTGGGCGCACCTTGTAAGATCGGGGCAGACTTTTATTATTATTATTATTATGGTGAGCTTATATAGCGCGAACCACAATTAGCTGTGCTCTCCGCGCTTTACATACTAATTTCTGCCGTGTGAAATGGAAGTTTTTACAGACAGACAGACAAACAAGCATTTTTTACACACAATATATAACGCATTCACATCGACCCCAAGTAAAAGCTTGGTCAGATCTAAGACGATAAGCCGAACTGTTTTGATGAGATCATTAGTGTGCCTGTAAGACGGTAAAATTAATGGTATTGAAAACACTTTATTTCAGAGCTATTGTTTTTTCGGAGATGAGTGATATATAGCTAAAAGAAGTAGACTTTTGGCGTCTTTGGTGTTGGTTTCTTCTCTGTTGTTCTAAGAACGTGTGTCTGATGACACGCCCCTTCAGCTCCGACCCTTCCTAATTATGTATACTCGTGTAAATATGCCACAGACAAACCATCAAAACTGTCATCACTCACAGTATTATTTTTTAGACTCGCTATCTACTGATTTCCAAATAACTTCTTGTGCACACACTGACTGCATGGCGATTATGAAATAACTTGATTCACACCTTTGGGTGTATATTATACATTTTAAACCTTCACGTCAACTTACTTACGAAGAAACAAACCTGGGGAAAAATCAAAATAAACTGGCTGTGGTGTGATAGTAGCGTTGAAACACGTCATCACTTGAATCATTACAGAAACATTTTTGTCATTTTATTTCACTTAATTAACAATTAAGGTACCTCTGATCATTTGCATTCGGCAGGTGTGCTTCCAATAAGCACATTGCTGAACAGGAGAAAGGAGTAAAAGAATGAAGGAAAATTGTATTCGCCCCAAAGATTTTTCCCCTAATAACTCACAATCCAAACAGTTTTTTGGGGATAAAATGTCGACAACCATTAGTGAAATATTGATTTCCCGAGATGAACTTTTAGCAGATCTTCCAAAGCACCAGTGCAGTCAAGATTAAGAAGGTGTGTTTGTTTGTGACGTCACACGTACACGTGCAAATTATAGGGGAAGGGCTCCTAATATGGACTGGCTCCTAATATGGACCACCTTTCGTTCTGACAAACTAACGGTGCTAGAGCGCTCAGACCCAGTTCCATTCGCCTCATGTATGCTAAGGCTGTATTCGCTACACAAAAAATTATAGTTAAAACTCGATCTCTGTGTCCCCTAATATAGACCACCTTCAACAAATATAGAAGAAAAGAAAAGATAAATGACGGTTTCAGTCATTCACTGAGAAGCTTGCTGAAAATGACCTATAACTAGCCCTCGAGATTTAAAAAAATATACAATCTTAATCTTTACCTGAAAGTTGATAATTTCAATTATTTTCTCTCTGTTTTTGATTTTTTTTAAAGTTTCCTCTTGCGTTTCAAATAAAGTTCTCGTCGAACCCAAACCTGTAAATCTGATGCATATTTCAATTAGTCTGACTAGTACTTGCATGGTAATTTGCAAGTTGTATCATGTTATTTTGAAGTAAACTGGGCTTTTTACAGTGATTCTCGAAGGTCTCATCACTGGTCCATATCAAGCGCCCCGGTGTCACGAACTGAAACCTCTGCTGAACAATCCTTCTCATTGCGGTCAATGCGCATGCGCCAATCTTGGACTTAAAAAAGGCAGGGATTTAATGGACCAGCAAATTAGATGGACCAGCAGCAAAAAAGATGGACCAGCAGCAAAAAAGATGGGTTTCAACAGCAAATTAGCTGCGATAAATAAATACGCAACTACACCAAGGCCTACAAGGGGGATTCACCCAGACACAAGGCCTGTGATTGATTCTCTGTTCAGAGATGGTGTGAGAAAACCAAGGGCGATTCTGGTAGCACTGCGCAATAGGGACTTTGCAAACTTGCCTTCGAAAGCCCGGCTCAAAAATTACCTTGTCGGTCTGAGAATGAAAGAATGTGGAAAGCATACAATTTGCCTGGGTGAACTTGCAGCATGGGCTGATTCTCGCACAGCTGTGCCTGATGATGACGATGTAACTTTTGTTTGTGGTTTTGAGTGTTCGTATGACCAGAAAGAGGCTTTTTTCAGGGTGTGCAGGACAACCAAGCGTCTGCTGAAACTTGGTGCTGATGCTGCGAATGTCCATGCAGACGCAACGTATAAGTTGATATGGCAGGGTTTCCCTGTACTTATCTTGGGGTACAGTGATGTTAACCGCAGGTTTCACCCTCTAGGTCTTGCGGTTCAATTCATCTATTCTGCTGTTGAATTCATCCAATTTGCTGCTTCACATTCGCTGCTCACTTCTTCCTATTTGCTGCCGAAACCAACTATTTTGCTGGTAAAAAAAATTTATGCGCTTAAAAAATGCGACCCTTTGACCGAACGAACCATGGGTTAGGGTTAGGGTTAGGATTAGGATTAGGGTTAGGATTAGGGTTAGGATTAGGGTAAGGGTTAGGGTTAGGTTGTTCACGACCTGGTTAATCTCCCCGTGTTAGAGCATGCGCATTGACCGAAATGAGAGTGATTGTTCAGGCAGAGTTTTTAGTTCGTGACACCGGCCCCATTTGATAATCATCGCTCCACGGCTATCGCCAGTTTCTTTCTCTGACAGCATGCTAAATTATTGCGCGAATCTATCTTAACAAGAATACAGAGTTATCTCCCATATGTTTTTCGCGAGCACTGATCTAAATTTGAGATCAGTGTTCGCGAGACGAAAATGATTGCAGATTGGCCGACTTCGACAGTGATCTCCGTTCTGTTCTTCACAGTTATGATAAAGACATCTTTGTCTAAACAAGTCGAAATTTTGAGACTGCAGTCGGAAGGAGACCGCGATATTTGGTTGCATCACTCTCAACTGGTTACAGAACAAGAAGGGCAAAGCCCATACGACTCACATGCTTGACCTTGACCTTTACATGACCTTGACCTTCAGGGTCAAGGTCAAATAACTAAACCTAGCAAGGACATCATACACTAACTGCTTTACACATTTTTCCTACCAAAATACATGTGACCTTGACCAAGGTCATCCAAGGTCATGCAACACAAAGCTGTTAATTCAAGACATAGGAAGTACAATGGTGCTTATTGGCTCTTTCTACCATGAGATATGGTCACTTTTAGTGGTTCACTACCTTATTTTGGTCACATTTCATAAGGGTCAAAGTGACCTTGACCTTGATCATATGTGACCAAATGTGTCTCATGATGAAAGCATAACATGTGCCCCACATAATTTTTAAGTTTGAAACAGTTATCTTCCATAGTTCAGGGTCAAGGTCACTTCAAAATATGTATACAATCCAACTTTGAAGAGCTCCTGTGACCTTGACCTTGAAGCAAGGTAAACCAAACTGGTATCAAAAGATGGGGCTTACTTTGCCCTATATATCATATATAAGTGAGGTATTCAATCTCAAAAACTTCAGAGAAAATGTGAAAAATGTGAAAAATAGCTGTTCTTTAGACAACATTTATGGCCCCTGCGACCTTGACCTTGAAGCAAGGTCAAGATGCTATGTATGTTTTTTGGGGCCTTGTCATCATACACCATCTTGCCAAATTTGGTACTGATAGACTGAATAGTGTTCAAGAAATATCCAACGTTAAAGTTTTCCGGCCGGCCGGCCGGCCGGACGGACGGACGGACGGACGGACGGACGGACGGACGGACGACTCGGGTGAGTACATAGACTCACTTTTGCTTCGCATGTGAGTCAAAAAATCGTCTGCACCGGCGCGCACCGAAGCCAAAGTTGATTATCACGTGGCACTTTAGAGTTGTTTGCACAGTATATACATCCGCGAGAGATAGCTCGCTTGAAACTGTCTTACATATCAATTCCTTTTTAATTACATTTAGTCAAGTTTTGACTAAATGTTTTAACATAGAGGGGGAATCGAGACGAGGGTCGTGGTGTATGTGTGTGTGTGTGTGTGTGTGTGTGTGTGTGTGTGTGTGTGTGTGTGTGTGCGTGCGTGCGTGCGTGCGTGTGTGTGTGTGTGTGTGTGTGTGTGTGTGTGTGTGTGTGTGTGTGTGTGTGTCTGTGCGTGTGTGTGTGTAGAGCGATTCACTACTGGATCGATCTTTATGAAATTTGACATGAGAGTGATCCTGGGTATGATATCCCCGGACGTTTTCTTCATGTTTTTGATAAATGTCTTTCATGACGTAATATCCGGCTTTTTGTAAAAGTTGAGGCGGCACTGTCACACCCTCATTTTGTAATCAAATTGATTGAAATTTTTGCCAAGCAATCTTCGACAAAGGCCGGACTTCGGTATTGCATTTCAGCTTGGTGGCTTCAAAACTAAGGAATGAGTTTGGTCATTAAAAATCGGAAACTTGTAATTAAAATTATTTTTTTATTAAACGATCCAAAAACAACTTCATCTTATTCTTCGTCATTTTTTGATTCCAAAAACATATACATATGTTATATTTGGATTACAAACAAGCTCTGAAAATTAAAACTATGAAAATTATGATTAAAATTAATTGTCCGAAATCGATTTAAAAACAATTTCATCTTATTCCTTGTCGGTTCCTGATTCCAAAAACATATAGATATGATATGTTTGAATTAAAAACAAACTCAGTAAGCTAAAAAGAATAGACATACAGAAAAGCGTGTTATCCTGCTCAGCGCGACCACTACCGCACTATTCTGCATGGCTTGTCGATTTCACTGCCTTTGCCACGAGCGGTGGACTGACGAAACAACGAGTATGTGGTCTTGGTGAAAAAAGCAGTGCGTTCAGTTTCATTCTGTGAGTTCGACAGCTTGACTAAATGTTGTTATTTCGCCTTACACGACTTGTTTAAAAATTACACAATACCATGAAAAAATCATTATCGACGATCGCGAATCTGCTTATATCCATAACACATTACGAAAAGATCTAAATATGTAAAAAAAATCGATTTCCTCTCCAGAGAAGGAAAACCAAGGCATCCTATCAGGAATAGAATGAAACCCGAAGGGAAGTAACTCATTTTTGCTGAGTTCAGGATGCCCCGGGCCCTAATATGGACCAGTTGTGAATTTTTCTGTATTTGATTTTAAGTGAATGACTGTAAAAGCTAAATCTCTCTTATTGGTCTTCAAGATTTACGAAAGAGAGAACAACTACCAAACACAAAATGAAACTGCTTTGCAAGAAAACAAGCAGCGTGAAACAAAAAGTGGTCCATAATAGGGGCCCTTCCCATATTAGGATGCACTATAACATGTTTTACTTACTTGCAATTAAAACTATATAGTTATATTTTATCCCCGAGTACGCTAGTACTTGGGCTCAACAGACTTTAATTGTGTGTCTGTGTGTCTGTCTCGACTTAACAGCTTATAGCTGGGAAACAACTGGGCGCAGTTCGTTCAACAGTTGATACACTAACTTGATAATAGGTCCGATTGATCGTATTAAAACTTCATAATGTTACCTGGGACCTAAATGCGAAATAAACCACAAAAACGACTTGGCGGTGGGAGGAATTCACACGGAGCAACAGCCAGCCAGGCAGCCTGATAGAACAGCGGATACTGTCGTCACAAAAAGACGTCATGACAAAGTTACACGCAAAGCGAAAGAGACTTTGACGTCATTTACTTTTGTTCGGAATTTTCCGTCTGTTCCTAGCTTGTCAGTGAAGACCTGACGTGAGTAAGCTTACCCAAAACGTCTTTGTTCTCTATTCACATTGCAGCTGTGAAATAATCAGTCTTGTGTCTCGGTCGTGTAGATACAGAGTTTGCTTCTGCAATCATTGTGTTCGTGTTGATGACGGCTTCATAAGACAAATCAGCGAATCTATCGTGAGGAAGACGTTTATGTACAAATCACCGAACCCAACCCATTTTTTGTGTGCATTTTTCTGAAGAATAAACTGCATGTGGTTAATTTCATCCGTTTAATGCTTGTCGAAACGAGCCATAAGGCTTTAGAATAAAAGATTTCACGCATTGCTTGGCCATCTGATCACAGATGAGGTCGCAGTTTGTAGGTTGAATCTATGAATCGGCCAGAGATAGATCTGCATTTCTGGTCAGAAACCAACATTCACACCACAGGCATTCCAAACATTTATATTGTTAAGTTATGAAGAGGGTCGGCAGTATATTTTTCACTGTGATCAAATAAAAGAGAAAGGCCAGTCACCACGCACATCCTCGGCTCGCATGCAATGTATTTATATAGCAAAGGGAATGCCTGTAATTCACACAGAGCAATCACTTGGTCTTAAACGTGCACAAGACAAAAACTTTCATACTGGGGGAGTGAGCCAGTCTGAAGAGTACTCGGGTCCAGCGCGAGCGTTTTTTATGTCTTGCATATTTTTTATGATTTAAATGAAACACCCAAAGCTGCGACTTTGCTGATAACGATATTTTGAAGAAACAAAAAAAACCGTCATCACTACATACACAAGAACAATGTGACGTCATTTTAATTGACGTCAAAATCTGTATGATTACTTTACCTTTCCAATGATATGCCGTTAAAGAATGTTAGACAAGCGTTTCAACTTCTATGTCCGCTTAATGAACCAACCCTCTATACGGGAACAGTAAGCACAAAGAAGGAAAATACGCACACAAAACCACGTTTTTCTCAAAAGCAGTATAACGAATAGCCCCAGGACTCTAGATTTAGAATTATATTGTTGAAATCTGTGTCACAAAGATGTGAGTAGGATAGTGGTGATGTGAAGCACGTCGTGATTTTAACTTCCCTAAAGATTGAAGTGGGATATGCTAGGACACGTTTGAAGCGATATCACGGGTTTCGTGTGTTGCACGAGAAAACCGTAGTTTGACATGAGTTGTGTTTATGAGAAATGTAGCTGGTCTGGGTTTAATAACGTCACAACGTTGTAGATGCTCAACCGAGCAAGGTGTCTCGCGGGTGTCAGGTTTGTCGGGGACAAACACTCTTTCAAGAGACGGGTCTCTTAAGGAGTTTTCATGACGAGAGTTCATGAGGACGTGAGCGAGGGACGGACCTCACACGGAAGAGGCGTGACGATGAGGGAGAGAGAGACCACATCGACGCAGATGGCTGGACGGAGGAGTCTCCATCATCACCGGTCGTAGAAACGACGGTTCTTTTCGTTACTGGCGAAAGTGTTTCTCGGGGAGAAACGTGAAGGGTGCATGTTGGCATCTAAAAGGAGAGTTTCTGGGAATTCATCGTCTACGTGGATTCAGCGGCACAAGGAGGTGTAAATGACGACATGTAGTGAGCCGTGATACGAACTCGTGAGTGTCTGTCAGCACTTTACCTTGTGCAGTAATTTATTATTGAAATAGTTATTGATATTATTAATCACATGTATGGAGAGATTGTGAAGAGATTGTATGAACGGTGTGGACGAGAAGTTGATTGGTATTGATGTTGTTTTCTTTAGGTGAAGAAGTGTGTTATAATTTGTGTGAGGAAATAATAAGTCTGCATCCTCCCAAAATTCTGTGTTTGGAGTGTTTTAGAGTGAAGATTAAAGAGTCAGTGTAATAAGATAGGGCAGAACACGTAAACAGAAAAGTAACTCCTTATTCACACTACAATCCACTTCCTGACAATCTGTCAAAAAAGTGTGGTAGCAGCCCCAACTCCGTCGGGTTGACCCAAGTGGTCTTTGGGCGACGGTCTACTACCCTTGCCTCTTGCATGAAGTATTCCTGCAGAATTTATTTTTGAGAGGCAGAGTTGAGAGTAAACAGCGCTGTTTGAGACGTTGAACCGACATCGAATAACGTTCGCATACATGTGTTTGCAGATATGGTGTGCACGCATGCGCAGAACGACTTCCGGGTTGAAATTTATTGATAATGACCAATCAGCATAGTGATCAACAAGAAGAAGAAGAAGACCAATCAGCATAATACATTTTGAAAGTTCAAGGTCACTCTTCTAAATATGGAACATTTGCATGTGAAAGCACCCTTCGCCAGGCTGTGTTTTTTTGGCCTGTGAGAGGAATAACTGAATTTATTTTTATGACTGCGACATCATCAAAAAACGGGAATTCCCGCTGAGTACGCTCGCATGGAAAGAATCCGACACATTCATCGACTCTGCCTTGAAAACATCGATTTGTCATCAAGTTTTCAGATTTTTTGCATTCACTCACTCTACAAATCATCACATTATTGCAAAAAAGAGGATGACATTGACAAAATAAACATCACGCATCACTGATCATGGGTGTTCAAAGTTCATAAATATATGCCGAAAACCCAAATCACGTCATGGAACGATTTCGGATGAAAATTCCTAGCCACCTCTTCCCTTAAAGCTGATCTATTTATGACTTACTAAAAATAGTACTCAGCGGCGTGCTTGGGGTGCGCGGTGCAGTTGGTTGGAGACGATGCATGATTGACTTCATCGCATACTGTCATGTTCCTCAACACAGAAAAATCTGTGAAGCAGTTTTTCCATGCCTTGTTATAGGGGAAAAAAAGAAGAACAAGAAATCGATAAATCAGCAGACCAAAAAGAATCGGAGAGAGAGAGAGAGAGAGAGAGAGAGAGAGAGAGAGAGAGAGAGAGAGAGAGAGAGAGAGAGAGAGAGAGAGAGAGAGAGAGAGAGAGAGAGAAAGAGAGAGAGAGAAAGAAAGGGAGAGAGAGAGAGAAGGAAAAAGAGAGAGAGGGGGAAGAGAGAGAGCGAGGGATAGCGAGAGAGAGATAGAGAGAAAGAGAGAGGTGGAAAGAGAGAGAGAGAGAGAGAAAGAGAGCGAGAGAGAGAGAGAGAGAGAGAGAGAGAGCGCGAGCGAGAGAGAGTGAGAGAGAGGGAGGGATAGTGTGTGTGTGTGTGATTGTGGTGGTTTTGTTTGTGTGCGTGTGTGCGTGCGAGCGTGTGTGTGCGTACGTGCGTGCGTCAGTGCGTGCTGATGCTGTGATTGATTTTGATATGGTAAAGACCTTCATTAAAAACCGTGCCTGATTAATTACATTTAGTCAAGTTTTGACTAAATGTTTTAACATAGAGGGGGAATCGAGACGAGGGTCGTGGTGTATGTGTGTGTGTGTGTCTGTCTGTCTGTGCGTGTGTGTGTGTGTAGAGCGATTCAGACCAAACTACTGGACCGATCTTTCTGAAATTTGACATGAGAGTTCCTGGGAATAATATCCCCGGAAATGTTTTTTTCATTTTTTTGATAAATGTCTTTGATGACGTCATATCTGGCTTTTTTGTAAAAGTTGAGGCGGCACTGTCACACCCTCATTTTTTAACTAAATTGATTGAAATTTTTGTAAATCAATTTTCGACGAAGGCCGGACTTCGGTATTGCATTTCAGCTTGGCGGCTTAAAAATTAATTAATGACTTTGGTCATTAAAAATCTGAAAATTGTAATAATTTTTTTTTTTTATATGGAACGATCCAAATTTGCGTTCATCTTATTCTACATCATTTCCTGATTCCAAAAACATATAAATATGTTATATTTGGATTAAAAACAAGCTCTGAAAATTAAAAATATAAAGATTATGATCAAAATTAAATTTCCGAAATCGATTTAAAAACAATCTCATCTTATTCCTTGTCGGTTCCTAATTCCAAAAACATATAGATATGATATGTTTGGATTAAAAACACGCTCAGAAAGTTCAAACGAAGAGAGGTACAGAAAAGCGTGCTATGCAGCACAGCGAAACCACTACCGCGCTGAACAGGTTCGTGTTTGGTATGTAGACCAAGTCAGGGTTCAAGGTTAGGTCAGATCGCGTGAAGGATTGTGGTATAGATACAGTTATCACCGAGCTGCAGTTCGCGGATTCGGAGAAGACGACTCATGATTTCACATTGTTCGGTTTCGTAGCTCCAGAAAAATAGATAAAGAAGATACCAAAGGAGATTTCCTACAGGTTAATCTGCACAGCGTGTTTCCAGTGTCTGCGCGAGGAAGCGCTGTCGAAAGCGCAGTGTCGATCTGGCCATCTGGCAGTCGTGTCCCCGTAAGTAGGCTACAGACAGCCAGATCTAGATCTAGTGTCTCGCACTCTTGTACCGTATCACTTATGCTTACTGTGTGTGTGTATGTGTGACGGAGTGATTGAGTTTGTGTTACTGTTTGTCGATTTCTCACGTGAGCCTTGAAGGCTTCGCGTCTTGTTTTATTGTTGTTATTGATGGTGATGGTACGGATGATGAAAGCGATAAAGCTGGTAATATCAAAAACGACGAAAACGACGACGACGACAACGCAGTTGATGACAGTATGTCCATCTACTTACCTTCTTGCACACAGTCCAAGGCAGCGGGCTCTGGAAAGAGTTGAGGAAGTAATGGATGATGTAAGCCATGAGGACGTGGATATATACGGCCATCGTCATAGACAGAAAGCACATCGTGAATCCGAAACCTGAAATGCGGATGCCTGAACATTTAAGTAGTTTCTCTTACACAATTCCTTTAAAATGAATGAAAACAAGGAAAGCAAATGCTTGTACGACTCCCTTTCGCCATGTCCCTTGACTGTGAAACACCCCGTTGAAGACCCTCGAAATAGAAGATTCGATCCCTCTGTTAACACAAAATAGAAGATTCCCTCCCTTTTTGAACCCACCCCCCTCTACCACCAACTCTACCAGACAGAAGACTCCCTCCCTTTTTGAACCCACCCCCCTCTACCACGAACTCTACCAGACAGAAGACTCCCTCCCTTTTTGAACCCACCCCCCTCTACCACCAACTCTACCAGACAGAAGACTCCCTCCCTTTTTGAACCCACCCCCCTCTACCACCAACTCTACCAGACAGAAGACTCCCTCCCTTTTTGAACCCACCCCCCTCTACCACCAACTCTACCAGACAGAAGACTCTCTCCCTTTTTGAACCCACCCCCCTCTACCACCAACTCTACCAGACAGAAGATTCCCTCCCATTTTGAACCCACCCCCCTCTACCACCAACTCTACCAGACAGAAGACTCCCTCCCTTTTTGAACCCACCCCCCTCTACCACGAACTCTACCAGACAGAAGACTCCCTCCCTTTTTGAACCCACCCCCCTCTACCACCAACTCTACCAGACAGAAGACTCCCTCCCTTTTTGAACCCACCTCCCTCTACCACCAACTCTACCAGACAGAAGATTCCCTCCCATTTTGAACCCACCCCCCTCTACCACCAACTCTACCAGACAGAAGACTCCCTCCCTTTTTGAACCCACCCCCCTCTACCACCAACTCTACCAGACAGAAGACTCCCTCCCTTTTTGAACCCACTCCCCTCTACCACCAACTCTACCAGACAGAAGACTCTCTCCCTTTTTGAACCCACCCCCCCTCTACCACCAACTCTACCAGGCAGAAGACTCCCTCCCTTTTTGAACCCACCCCCCTCTACCACCAACTCTAACAGGCAGAAGACTCTCTCCCTTTTTGAACCCACCCCCCTCTACCACCAACTCTACCAGACAGAAGACTCCCTCCCTTTTTGAACCCACCCCCCTCTACCACCAACTCTACCAGACAGAAGACTCTCTCCCTTTTTGAACCCACCCCCCTCTACCACCAATTCTACCAGACAGAAGACTCCCTCCCTTTTTGAACCCACCCCCCTCTACCACCAACTCTACCAGACAGAAGACTCCCTCCCTTTTTGAACCCACCCCCTCTAACACCAACTCTACCAGACAGAAGACTCCCTCCCTTTTTGAACCCACCCCCCTCTACCACCAACTCTACCAGACAGGATACTTTCCCTTTTTGAACCCACCCCCCTCTACCACCAACTCTACCAGGCAGAAGACTCCCTCCCTTTTTGAACCCACCCCCCTCTACCACCAACTCTACCAGACAGAAGACTTTCCCTTTTTGAACCCACCCCCCTCTACCACCAACTCTACCAGGCAGAAGACTCCCTCCCTTTTTGAACCCACCCCCCTCTACCACCAACTCTACCAAACAGAAGACTCTCTCCCTTTTTGAACCCACCCCCCTCTACCGCCAACTCTACCAGACAGAAGACTCCCTCCCTTTTTGAACCCACCCCCCTCTACCACCAACTCTAACAGGCAGAAGACTCTCTCCCTTTTTGAACCCACCCCCCTCTACCACCAACTCTACCAGACAGAAGACTCCCTCCCTTTTTGAACCCACCCCCCTCTACCACCAACTCTACCAGACAGAAGACTCTCTCCCTTTTTGAACCCACCCCCCTCTACCACCAATTCTACCAGACAGAAGACTCCCTCCCTTTTTGAACCCACCCCCCTCTACCACCAACTCTACCAGACAGAAGACTCCCTCCCTTTTTGAACCCACCCCCCTCTACCACCAACTCTAACAGGCAGAAGACTCCCTCCCTTTTTGAACCCACCCCCCTCTACCACCAACTCTACCAGACAGAAGACTCCCTCCCTTTTTGAACCCACCCCCCTCTACCACCAACTCTACCAGACAGAAGATTCCCTCCCTTTTTGAACCCACCCCCCTCTACCACCAACTCTACCAGACAGAAGACTCCCTCCCTTTTTGAACCCACCCCCCTCTACCACCAACTCTACCAGACAGAAGATTCCCTCTCTTTTTGAACCCACCCCTCTCTACCACCAACTCCACCAGACAGAAGACTCCCTCCCTTTTTGAACCCACCCCCCTCTACCACCAACTCTACCAGGCAGAAGACTCTCTCCCTTTTTGAACCCACCCCCCTCTACCACCAACTCTACCAGACAGAAGACTCCCTCCCTTTTTGAACCCACCCCCCTCTACCACCAACTCTACCAGACAGAAGACTCCCTCCCTTTTTGAACCCACCCCCCTCTACCACCAACTCTACCAGACAGAAGACTCCCTCCCTTTTTGAACCCACCCCCCTCTACCACCAACTCTACCAGACAGAAGACTCTCTCCCTTTTTGAACCCACCCCCCTCTACCACCAATTCTACCAGACAGAAGACTCCCTCCCTTTTTGAACCCACCCCCCTCTACCACCAACTCTACCAGACAGAAGACTCCCTCCCTTTTTGAACCCACCTCCCTCTACCACCAACTCTACCAGACAGAAGACTTTCCCTTTTTGAACCCACCCCCCTCTACCACCAACTCTACCAGGCAGAAGACTCCCTCCCTTTTTGAACCCACCCCCCTCTACCACCAACTCTACCAGACAGAAGACTCCCTCCCTTTTTGAACCCACCCCCCTCTACCACCAACTCTACCAGACAGAAGACTCCCTCCCTTTTTGAACCCACCCCCCTCTACCACCAACTCTACCAGACAGAAGACTCCCTCCCTTTTTGAACCCACCTCCCTCTACCACCAACTCTACCAGACAGAAGACTTTCCCTTTTTGAACCCACCCCCCTCTACCACCAACTCTACCAGGCAGAAGACTCTCTCCCTTTTTGAACCCACCCCCCTCTACCACCAACTCTACCAGACAGAAGACTCCCTCCCTTTTTGAACCCACCCCCCTCTACCACCAACTCTACCAGACAGAAGACTCCCTCCCTTTTTGAACCCACCCCCCTCTACCACCAACTCTACCAGACAGAAGACTCCCTCCCTTTTTGAACCCACCCACCCCCCTCTACCACCAACTCTACCAGACAGAAGACTTTCCCTTTTTGAACCCACCCCCCTCTACCACCAATTCTACCAGACAGAAGACTCCCTCCCTTTTTGAACCCACCCCCCTCTACCACCAACTCTACCAGACAGAAGACTTTCCCTTTTTGAACCCACCCCCCTCTACCACCAACTCTACCAGACAGAAGATTCCCTCCCTTTTTGAACCCACCCCCCTCTACCACCAACTCCACCAGACAGAAGACTCCCTCCCTTTTAGGATCCCAAGCCCCGCCTCACCCCTCAATAGAAGATTCCCTCCCCGTGAGGCCCCGGTCTCGAATAGCAGCTAGCATCTGCTGAAGAGACATTAAACCCCAAAAACCAACCAACCCCGTGAGGCCCTGTCATCACATATTCTCTATTCCTAACCTCGGTAAATTTACACCCATTTTTAAAGGTCCTTGTCTACATTTTTATACCGAAATCGCCATTTGACCATTAAAATGCAGAGTCTATTATCCACAAATATCAACAATACACCCCCTTTCGATCAGGAAAGACGAAGCCAGTGTAGCCGTTTGAAAATTTATTCTAGTATTCCAGCGTAGTACTCAAAGTAGGATATCCTTATTTGGAAAATGCCAAGCGCAAAACTCCTCTCAAATCCCGTGCATTTCGTGCGTTTAAAAAAAAGCGTGGACAGCGCTCCAGTGTCAAACTGTTGCTGCACTTGTTTGGGCGTGGCGATAAAGTATAAGCATAGTGACATGAATTTGATTGGTCAGTATTTTTAGGCAAAGCACATAATCTCAGCAAACAGAAAACAAAATATTGGAAGCGTGAGTCACGCTACCCCAAAATAAAATCTTTTTTTACATAATATATTTTTTTTCTATAACTATTTCCCCATGGTTCATTCATCATCTGACATAACTTTTTAGCGAAATCTAACCATAAGGATAAGATTATTAAAAAACAAGAAGGGCAAAGCCCATACGACTCACATGCTTTACACATTTTTCCTACCAAAATACATGTGACCTTGACCCAAGGTCAAGGTCATCCAAGGTCATGCAACACAAAGCTGGTAATTCAAGACATAGGAAGTACAATGGTGCTTATTGGCTCTTTCTACCATGAGATATGGTCACTTTTAGTGGTTCACTACCTTATTTTGGTCACATTTCATAAGGGTCAAAGTGACCTTGACCTTGATCATATGTGACCAAATGTGTCTCATGATGAAAGCATAACATGTGCCCCACATAATTTTTAAGTTTGAAACAGTTATCTTCCATGTCACTTCAAAATATGTATACAATCCAACTTTGAAGAGCTCCTGTGACCTTGACCTTGAAGCAAGGTAAACCAAACTGGTATCAAAAGATGGGGCTTACTTTGCCCTATATATCATATATAGGTGAGGTATTGAATCTCAAAAACTTCAGAGAAAATGTGAAAAATGTGAAAAATAGCTGTTTTTTAGGCAACATTTATGGCCCCTGCGACCTTGACCTTGAAGCAAGGTCAAGATGCTATGTATGTTTTTTGGGGCCTTGTCATCATACACCATCTTGCCAAATTTGGTACTGATAGACTGAATAGTGTCCAAGAAATATCCAACGTTAAAGTTTTCCGGACGTCCGGACGTCCGGACGGACGACTCGGGTGAGTACATAGACTCACTTTTGCTTCGCATGTGAGTCAAAAATCAAAAATGTAGACGACCACCTTTAAGACTTCTTCCCTTGTTAAGACCTGATTTTCTCACCAGTACCATGTTTTTCAATACACAAATGAGGAGTCTACTGTATATGAATAAAAGAAATGTTGTAGCTTCATAAAATATTGTCATAATTTTCACGAGTTTTCATTCACAAACACCTGGGAAATAAATCTCATGTTCCCCATGCAATAAATCGAGGTGGTGAATGGGTTTGAGCTTTCAGGTGAAACGTGGATTGTCAAAGTAAAAGTCAATCAGGCTGATTGTTTGATGTGTGAAACCATCGCGGCTTTGGATTTGTGTTTCCGAGGACAACGATTGTAAGCATTCACTCTCAAAGACCCAATCAATGTTGATAATTACCGCGGCGACTCATGGTCAATTTGCAACTTATCTCTGTAATCGCAAAATCCACAACAAAAAGTCATAAACACTTAAAAAGAAAAGAAATATGCTCAACACTTACTGAACTCACACCTATGATCGCAGCTCTGTACATTTTTAGACTGGAAGAAAAGCGTCAACAAGCTACGTTTGACGTCACATACAAGGTTGACGTGTTATCTCGAGCTACTGTGACGATGCTTTGTGGCCCGGAGTTGAGCTATTCTAAAAATTCGTCTCCCTGTGGGTTATTGTGCATTTTGTTGCACAACCAAAATGATGACAAAAACGATGTTTGGTGGCTTGTCGTCAGACCAGCATTATGTTGTTGGTCCTCGGGGAGCATATCGCCTTTTGTCTCATATTTATCAACCGCGGCCTTCGGCCTTGGTCGATAAAGATGAAACAAAAGACGATATGGCCCCCTTGATCTGTAGACAAAGAAACTACAATGGGAAGAAGGATAACTTCCTCATTGGGCATGCTTAGAAATGAGAATGGCTAAATACGAGTTATTCCCCTTTTCTACATGCTGACCAGGCTGTCTCCTGCTTTGTCATGACTAGTACAGTCGATCTTTCTCATGCTGTGACTTGCTTTATTTTCACATTTTCGGTATTTAAAACAGCAAACACACACACACACACACACACATACACTGAAGAAGTTTCCATTCTGATTCGGTTATTTTATTTGGTGCTATATGTTTGCTTCACATTGTTTCTTCTTTTACATTGCTAAACACATCCATAATGCATGCATGGCTCATTCGAAAGAGGGCAACTGAATAACTGATGCCCAATAGCAATAAATACTGAACAACTGAACAATAAATAGCAATAAATGATGACAGCGCCAAGTTTTTAAGTACAAAGTGAAATCATGTGACTGGACAAAGGCACAATTACAAAATACAAATAAAAAAATCGAGGCTCATTTTAAATTAAGTTCTCAGCTCATGGGGAAGCATAAGGTGACCCTAGAAACCGAAATTAGGAGACCTCCCGCCCCCAGGGCAGACTACAAAAAAAAAAGGGGGGGGAGGGGCTAATTTGTGAAAAAGTATAAAAGGAATCGAAAACTGTATACATGTATTTAGTTAATACCCCAAAAATTGTATAGTATATACAATGTCAGACCCTAAAGAAAGTTTGTTAGTCTTTGCTTAGGCAAAACAAAGCAAAATAGCCTGTTTACGGTATCCCGACCAACCCTATTTTTCTAGACCAACCCTAGACTTTTTTTTTTGGCATTTGGAAAAAAAGAAAAAGAAAAAAAAAATCAATTTTGTTCCTGTTTTTTTGCAAAATAATTTAAAAAGATGGTTATAAAATTTTTTTAAGAAAAGCCGACCTACCGACCCTCTTTTTGTGTGCCTATGTTACTGTAAACAGACTAAAAGGTACATCAGAAACAACACACCAGGGAGGGTCCAAAATTGTATCAAAATATAGATGGTAGGGAATTCAAAATAAAAAAGACAATAGACAAAACATGTACTTCGGCTCATAGAGCCTTCTTTAATTTTTGACTCATTAAGTCCATGCTCCGAGAGTCCTTTTTTTAATTTTGAATTGCCTACCATCTATTTTTTTTATACAATTTTGGACCCTCTTTGTACGGAGAGAGTTGGCAATTGTTAATCACATTCTCTCATCTCATTGACTCTCCTTCAGCTCCTTGGTAACATGCGTTCCCGTCTCTGCCAGGATTGGACACAGCAGCAGATAACCGGTAAATATGTAACAGGCATAAATGGCAAAATAGCTCGCCTCGCCTGATAATATATGAGACAACTGTTCTACTACAAAGTCTTTCTTGGGAGGCTTGGCTAATTTACTCGCTCGTTTTACACGGGGTTCCATCGTTTTCTTTTCTAATCGGAAAACCTTGCTCCTCAGTTTGTTGACCTTCTGCCAAAGTTCCGCTTCACGAGGGGATGGGGAAGATGACGACTTTGATGCTTTACATCCTATGTCCTCCAGGATCGCCTGAATGTCATCTAAAAAAGAAAACACACATAAAATAACATAACCATAACAAGTTACAACCTGGAAGAAATTAAAACACGTGTAATTAAATCACAAAATGAAAATAAACAATAGCGTAGGAAGGCAGGCCAGAAATGAAGTGTATTAGCAACTATGGATACGATGTGGAACAATGATGGAATTGACCTTGTTTGGTACTGAATGGGTGAGGCCATTAGAACTGTACCCACGGAATACGCGCTATATAAGCTTCATATTGATTGATTGATTGACTGATTGATTAGGACAACAGTACCAGGTAAACTCCTCACACACCATGCCTCTTTCTTTCTTTCTTTATTTGGTGTTTAACGTCGTTTTCAACCACGAAGCTTATATCGCGACGGGGAAAGGGGGGGGGGGGGGAGATGGGAATAGAGCCACTTAATTGTTTCTTGTTACACCATGCCTCTAACAGGATATGTTTCCCATCTTTACGTGTTGGAACTACAGGTACAATTTCATCCATCCATGCATCCGCCCTATACAGCTTCTTCTTCTTCTTCTGCGCTCGTGGGCTGAAACTCCCACGTGCACTAATTTTTTTTGCACAAGTGGAATTTTACGTGTATGATCGTTTTTACCCCGCCATTTAGGCAGCCATACGCCGCTTTCGGAGGAAGCGTGCGGGGTATTTTTGTGTTTCTAAAACCCACCGAACTCTGACATGGATTACAAGATCTTGTGCTTGCGTGTACACACCAAGGGGGATAAGTCACTAGCAGGTCTGCACATAAGTTGACCTGGGAGATCGGAAACATCTCCACACTTAACCCACCAGGCGGCCGCGACCGGGATTCGAACCCTCGACCTTCCGAGTTAATAGACCGACGTCTTACCACCCCGCCACAGCGCCCGTCACCCTATACAGCAATTATCAACTATGTAATGGATGGGTTTAAACATTTTTTGATGTCAGGGTGTTCTTCATGGTTAAAAATCTCTTACCTGGTTGAACAATTTGTGCATCAGGCGACAGGTCGGTGCTGGCTTCATTTGTAGCTACCCTTTGCGATGGTGGCTTCCTCCCACTAGCAACCTGCAAATGCACAGCTCTTTAACTGACAAACTCACAACCAACACCCAGTCACAATGAAACAATTCTCCCAATTTCATGGCATTGGTCTTAGGCCACACAAAAAAGTGTATGTTTCACGTAAGGCAAAACAAAAAATAATCTGTTTACAGTATCCGGACCGACCCTATTTTTTTCCCACCGGCCCTAGACTTTTTTGGGGGCATTAAAAAATGAAATTAAAATATTCAGATGGCTAAAATACAAAAATAAAAAGCCGACCTACCGACGCTATTTTTGGGGGGCCTATGTTACCTTAAACAGACTTTTTTTGTGGCCTAACATGACTAAAGGTGGAGATTTTTTTTCTAAACTTTTTTTTTTAAACCATCTTTTTAACTTATTTTGTTGAAAAACAGGAAAACAATTGATTTTCGAATGAAGGGTCAGGTGACCAGAAACATACAACTTTTTTGTTGTTGACGCCGACCCTATACTTTTTTTGCCATTTGGGGCTGTTTTTTGGCAAAATAAGTTCATCATATCATCATAATCAAGACGTCGATCCAAAATAAGTAACTTTTTTTTGTTGGCCTTATCATTTTTTTGCGCTAAATGCAAACAGGCATTATTTGATGGGAACAATGCTGGTTTTTTTCAATTCTTACATCAGCCTCAAACTTGTCATTACTCAACCTGCATTTAATAGTGTGCTTCATTGGTTTGCAAAAACCTAAAACCAATAAATAAATAACCTTCGGTGGTGGATTGGGCACTGCAAACAATGTCGGGACAGCATTCCACACAAGTGATCCTCTCTGCAGGATTGTTTTACTGGTTGGCCTCAAAGTGATCAGTACAAAGCTTGAGACCTTGAACATCAGCTGCAGCTTTTCAAAGTCCTCTCGCCTTGTGAATTGCATCCATATTCTGCACCTAGTTTGACAATAAAAACAACAATGTTATTGTTAAACTAAGCAAAAAGGAAAGACAAAAAAAGCTAAATCAGATCTTCAGTCTAAATCTAACGCTCTGCCTGAACGCAAAACGGATGAG
Organism: Littorina saxatilis; assembly: GCF_037325665.1. NCBI lineage: Eukaryota > Metazoa > Mollusca > Gastropoda > Littorinimorpha > Littorinidae > Littorina > Littorina saxatilis. The sequence goes on from NC_090254.1 coordinate 22,641,702, forward strand.
TGATGTACCTTTGTACTGTAGTTTTCCCGTAAGCAAGGTTTGATAAAGATTTCGGCAAATATGCCCACGGGTAGTTTGTCATCAAGTGTAAACTGTTGTTTTGTACTGACTGCTGACTCACACTCACAGTCGTAAGTACAGTGTACACAGGCACAGGTACACACGCTGACACACGCGTACATAGTACAGCTAGTACAGAAATCTCAGGATGAACCGATCCATGCTATGTTTGTAATATTTCATTTGCATATTAGTTCTATAAATACTGTAGTATCATAGCAGACAAAAATGCCCAGAGACAGTTGGCTTATCTGAGTGAGTTGACTCGAGCCATTGCATTCTCATTCTGAAGAAGGTAAACCTGATGAAATAATCACTGCACAACCCACCTTTTTTCTTCTTTAGGGAACTTGTGGAAAGTTTTCCCGAAGCAGCTCTGTTTGTAACGGGCGTTCTTGCAACAAAAAGCCGAGCACAATTTACCACCACCTCGCACGCGATCGGTACCTACGCGATCCGCCATTTTGTTTTCGCCGTCAGCATGTGACTAGGGACGATAACCCACAAACACTTTTTCGCATTTTCTTCGCAAGTTCCACGTCTTCCTTATGTACAGTGTTTGCTGTAGATCACCGTGAAGCTGCACATCAGTGTCCTTATTGATGCTCAGTGCGTCAACTTGGTTCACATTGAGTTCAGACTCGTAAGGGGTCGAAAGTGTTCCTGTCTGCTCATCTTGTGTGTTTTCATCTCTATTCTTTTCTGTGTCACTTTCGGGCAGTGGCTCATGGAATGTGTCAGACAGCAACAGCATGCTTTGTGCTGCGTCAACCAGTATGTGTCCTCGAACGGCACGCAGCACAGCTTTCCCTTGAAGCATGTTGCTCGCTGCGTTTGGAGCGTACACAGTGGACAACTTTTCATGAAGACCCGTTTCTTCCATCAGGTGGCCAATACACGCCAGGAAACTCATTTCCAGGTGGAATGGTCCAAGGCGAAGGACAATGTGTTTAATGTCGCTGCCATCTGGCTCACTGGAGATGATGCCAAGAGCTTTCCACCTAATAAGGGTTGGTCAAATGTCAACACAGGTGTCGTGTTGCTGCGCTTTGCCTGAGCACAGATGAAAATGCAGGGTAGAAAATATGCACGTGGTGTCGCTGGGATTCAAGTCGATCATCGGCATAAATGTTATGGATGACAGTCCTGGATAGCTTCCCTTGTGGATGGGTTGCATGAAACCAGACCAAGATGGTCTGTTGGGTTGCAACAGCCAGCAAGCTTTCCACAGCAGATCCACCTTTGATGTTACATCTTCTACAAATAAGATTTCAAAGATGTTCAAATTTCAGCTTCAGCAGGCCATCACACGCTTGTCTGTTGTAGTACTGGATGTCAACTTTCGCCCTTTTCACTATTTCTTCTGGCTTCACGTCAGTTCTTCTTCTGATCCTGTCTGTTTTCCCGATGGTCGGGGTGACAGTGGCGATCATTCCCATCCCATGAAACGTGTTGCACCCGTCAAGTGTTGCTGTGTTGTGGTCGAGGTTGTCTGCGACTTACTGGGTAAAGTGGCCATCAACTTGAAACGCAACGTTGTTTTCTGAAACGGCAGCATTCATTTCATAGGTCAGAACCTCCTTGTACGATGAACAGAATCCCAGAGAATACAATGTGTCAATGAGAAACTTTGAATCAAAACAGTGATGCATTTGCACAGCTAGTCCTATTTGTAGGGGACACAGCAAAAATCGTGGGCGAGATGCCTGCATTATTGCCTGTCTAATCGATGAGACTTTCACGCTGGTTTTCTTTCCACTGAAGATGTTTTCAAGAAGAAGCTGCAAGGACTTTGGAACAAACTCTAAGTTGGCGCCACGCGATGAAATGTCATCATCACTGGGGTACATTGCACGGATTGTCGGCACTGCTCTTATGTCACTCTTTAGCTGGTCTGCAGCGGTTTTGAGAATCAGGTCCTTCTGTGCATCCTCATCTTTGACCGTTTTTGCATAAAAGTTATGCAGAATTGAAGAGGCTGTCTTCCTGAATGTTACGACATTTGACTTGCCGTTCACTTCCGTGACGATCGATGAGCTGCTCACCAAAATAATGTTGTAGTTCTAGCTTCATCGTCGGATGGCTATAAGCATCATCTGTAAACTCCTTCATTTTGATAATCAGGTCGTTCACTGTGATCTGTTCGTTGTCATTTTGAACCAGATAGGTAGCAACTTTCTCAAACGCTTCAGCTTTCCTCTCGTGTTTTGGTCGACCACGTTTCACCTGTTTGTTGCCTTGATGCAACTGAGTAAACTGTGGTGGTCTTTTCTTGCTCCGAAAGCAAAGACTACAGTTTTGATGGTAGATTGCGTCAGCAGCTGGCAAATCTGATACAAACTCCAGTCTGCTTCGTACATTGTCTGCCTATTCATCACCGCGCTGAGAACAAACTTGAAAAATTGTGCGTTCAAAGTCAAGAGTCCTAACTGGATACACTTTGGGACCAGAGCGCGAGTCAAGGTTTGCTTCCTTGCCGCAAAAAAGGCAACATTTAGCAAAGTCAAAACATTCTTTCTGTGAGCGCAAATTCTGTGCTACATTTGATAAAAAGTTCTCTTTTTCTTCTTTCTTCTTCAAAACGCTCTGAATGTTACATGTCATTGCGGCGACAATCCTCGTGCACTGAGACAAACGGCATCACCCCGTTCCAGACTAGCCTTGTGGTATCTCTTCCTCTGTCTGTTGGCACAACAGTCTTCCCTCCCAGGTTAAGCGGATCACCACACGAAATACACAGCGCCATGGTTTGGTAATTGGAATAAAACCTGCGGAGTATATCAAACGGAGCATTAATCATTTTGTGTTATATCACTTTAGACGTTTAATCTGGCGGGAATCACACACACACACACACACACACACACACACACACACACACACACACACACACACACACACACACACACACACACACACACACACACACACACACACACACACACGCACGCACGCACACGCACACAGACTCACACGCCCAGTTCTCAGCAATGTTAGAGCATACATATAACTAAATTACCTCATGGTTTGATCATAAGAAGTTAAATAATGTCTTTTTTCCGGTGAATCTATTTTATACACAACACTGTCTCAGCAGCTTTAGATCTGTTTCGCGAGCCATACTTGTGACCTAAAAAACATTAGCGCCGGCGTGAAGGTGAAGGTCGCCTGAAACAATTCGGTCCTATTTACAGTAAAATACAGATATTTAGATACTGCTGATTATCATCCTCTTGCGCATTCCAAAAAAGTAGTCAACTAGATCATTTTCATTAAGAAAAAGAAAAAAAAAGAAATCTAAAACATATATTCGAGCGAACGCTGCGTGTTACAGACTGCCAAAGCATCGTCTGCTGCAGTATCAATCGATCGCTTCCAATCGTTTATTTCTCCTATAACAAAGAAATACCTCGGAAATAATGATTGATTATGCAAGTTTTGAGTGGCAACTTCTTAATTCAAACTATAATTTGCACAAAAATGACGAAATACTTTACTTACCAAAGATTTGTTGATGTGCAGAGTTCTGCTTCAAACGCTCGCGCAAAACGAAATTGTAGTTGTCTCCCATGGTAAAACAGTCACCCAACTATGGCTGGCCATTGAGGGCACATCAAAATATACCGTTTTTCAACTTGAAAATTCTCCATTATGCAGAAGCATGCATAAGTATAACATGCCAGAATTGTTAGATCTACATTCACTTTACCATTTCCATTTGATATCATTTCTGTAACCATTATTTTTACCCCTTTCCCCCCGTTCCCCAGGTTAAACAAGCCACCAAACATCTTATAATATTCAATAGAACGTTCAATTCCGACTAATTGGCCCAAACTTGATCCTCATGTGACCTGTATCAATCCAGTTAGTTATTCAACCCTAAGAATATCTCACAGATACAACCTTGCACTACCCCGACTCCTTCCCAACGACATCCCTCAACATCCTCCAACTTTTGGAAAAATAATAATTTTTGTTATCAGGCCAACACAATTCAATCAAGCTATGTTAAGGATGTGACAGATTCTCTAATTGGTAAAAATCCCCCATTTCTGCGAAAAGGGACATTCTTGACAAATTTATCGATTTTGAGTTTTTGATTTTATTTGACAGACTGTTATATTTAGAACGTGATGTGAGAATTTCAGACCTTCAAATTTATTTTTCACGGAGTTATGACCCTTTTCTGGAGATACCCCCAAAATGACTTAAAATGGCCAAACTTTTAAAAACAAACTTTTGCCGGGAAATAGTAAGTTCAATCATCTGCCGTTATTACTTGTATGGTTTTAGGTCAAAATAATGTTTCATTCCAGAGTTATTGCCCTTTTTGTAACGTTACCCTAATTTTTACTTTTTCGTCTTTTTCTATCATTCTCTCCTCTCATGCAGAAGAAAAAACAATCAGCCATATGATTTTTTTTCTCGAATATTTCTTCTTCTTTCATACTACCTCTCCCCCTCCATGTTCTATTCTTTCTTCACCCACGCACATACAAACACAAACTATTTGAGGTTGTCTGCTGAAAACAATACACACACACTTGTTGACTTGAAGTTGTGGTACTTCTAAATTTCATAACAAGGATGAATTGTTCAGTTTCCTTGGTAAATACAGCTTCCAGTTGTAGAAAGTAACATGGTGTTGTGTGTCCTTGCACACGTGGGTCTGTCAGTCTGTCCATCACTTCACTGAATTGAAAATGTCATCCGTGCACTCTGCTATCGAACGTCTCCCTTTACTTTCAACAAACTGAAATGCCAATCACGGTCGAACTTGATGTGGCCGACGATCAAGACATTTTCAAAATGGATTTGTGCTGTTCATTCACACACAAAACTGCTTGCCTAAGTATTGATGCACCATGCCGAAGACTGAAGTTGCTACCCTCCTCTGTACCCCTGCCTCATTCGCAAGGTAGACGATTTGCTTCTCTGAAACAAAGGCAACCACAGAGTTGATCAACATCTTATTTACTAACCACTATTTGCACAGCTCAAGTCTGGTTTTGGGTACCTATCCACTTGCCATTTCTAAGCTGGTATGGTATGGTGACATTATCGAAAATGTAGTGTGTGTGTGTGTGTGTGTGTGTGTGTGTGTGTGTGTGTGTATGTGTGTGTGTGTGTTTGTGTGTGTGTGTGGGTGTGTGTGGTGTGTGGTGTGTGTGTCTGTGTGTGTGTGTGTGTGTGTGTGTGTGTGTGTGTGTGTGTGTGTGTGTGTGTGTGTGTGTGTGTGTGTGTGTGTGTGAGTTGTTGGAGAAAACAGCACATAAAAACAAATATAACTGTATTGTTACCCCTTTTTTTTAAGTACTGACAAATTATAAAGTATTAATATGTCTTTTACCTACTGAGCAAAGTCCCAAGGGTAAACCATGCTGATTTCCTTGGAACTGGAACCGGCTGGACATTGCTGTTGCCCCATTCTGTCGAACACCTGCTTTGTGGCCAGGCACTTCTGTCTTTTGTTGTTGCACTGTCCGGTGAATTTCTGGACTTGTTTGCTGTTCCACGCCAGCAAACTGAGAGAAAGAGAGTAACATTGGTTAAATAAAAAAAAGGGGAGTTTAAAAACATACTACACGTACACACATACCACCACCACCACCACCATCATCATCATCATCATCATCATCATCATCATCATCATCATCATCATCATCATCATCATCAAAATCATCATCGTCATTATCATCTCTCTTCCTCTATCTTCCCCCCCTCTCTCTCTCTCTCTCTCTGTCTCTCTCTCTGTCTCTGTCTCTCACACACACGCTCACACACACACACACACACACACACACACATACAGAAACCCTCACACAACAAACAAACACACACACACACAAGCTGTGCGCGCGCGCGCACACACACACACAAAACACACACACACACACACACACACACACACACACACACACACACACACACACACACACTGCAGTCTATACGGTAACTTACCTGAAATTGTAGCCTGTCATAGATCTAAGTGGAGACAGCAAACGGTAAGAGCAACAGGTTCTCATTTACGATGTCCGGGCATTCAAACGATCAGGAAGAGGAAGACCTTGCTTCACAATAGGCCTATGCTTTAGGAGAACTCTTTAACCGATTAGTAGTGTGCGTTGTCATCATGAACGTTTACAACATCATCGTGATCAAAGTATCTGCTTCGACTTCGGAGTCACACATGTCCGGGCGAAGTGCAACAAAATTATTCTGAATCAACAGCATTGACCTCGTCAACAAAATCGTTGTCTTATCCCAAAGTGACTTCTGTCAGCAGAACATTCCGTGTTCAACTGAGAAGACTGACTTGCCCTTCCACTATCAGAATTCACAGCTGCAAAGAACAGAATGCCCCAGTCAGTAAAGCCCTGTCCAGACTTGGCCGCCGTTTTACGCTCTATGCGCCGCAGGCCGTTTTGTGCGTCGCGCGGGATTTGCCGAGTGGCCACACATCGACGATTCTTTTCACAACGCGGTATCAGTCAAGCGGGTCACCTGACAAGAAGGTTCAGTTGCATTCGACAGCCGCGCCGCGAGCGGCTGACGTCATCGCTCTGGTTTGCTCTGATTGGTCAAATTTCCGTCGTTCTATGTCTGTTTCATAGAAATTAGAACACGCGCTATTCTTCTGCAAATAACGCTTCGCGATCATAGCACGCTGCGGCGCGCCGTTTTGAGCATAAGTCAAATGTGGACAGGGTCTGCCGGGAGTGTCTGGACAGGCCATAACTTTAGCAAGGGAAGCAACTAAAGATGAAAACGGGGAGTAACTGTTCTTCATCGGGCAACTGGGTTTGTCGTCTGCTTTTTCGTACAGTGCTACGGTCGCGTGAAAGTCAGATCTACCTGAACTATGCGTATAGATCCGTCTAGTGAAATGTAGCTGTGTGATGATTTGGCTACATCACTTTGCTAAATGTGCTTCCAGATGAAAGTTTATATTAAAGGCAGAGTAAGCCTCCCGTAAACCATCACAGATACGGTCAGGCTTTTACACACAGTACAAACACCCTTTCATTTAAACACTCACCAATTGAGAACATCCTAGGTGCCCTCCGTAAAGAGCGAACAATTTTCAAAGAATTTATTTTTGCGTGGTTTATCTTACCCCTGAGCCATCGTGAACCCGTGTGATCCAGTTTTCCCTTTTCACAACGCAGTCGTCATAGTTAGTCATTTGAATGCGACTCGACGTGAGCTTTGATCTTCAATAGCACGTTTTTTTATGCACGAAACAACGGCTGTGGTTCACAAGAACTCTAGCGATGGCTTTTGACTGTTGAGAGGAACGGCGATTTGCACTGATAAACCGGCCGTCGTCTGCTACGACCCTTGCGTGACCCTGCTTCCGGGCTTTTCTTTTTTTAAACTTTCACAACTTCGAATTGTTCTGATCTTGTCTTGATGAAAAACGAATTCTTTTATGATTAAAGAATGTGTGTGTAACAAGCTGTCAATTTATTATTTAGATTTTAAAAGTTAGGTCTAGCGCAAAAACGAGGCGCCGTTGTTGTTAACGGAACAAGTCTACGAAAATAAATTCTTGGAAAATGTCTCACGCTCGACAGAAAGCAGCCAGGATGTTCCCGTTCGGTGAGCGTTCAAATGAAAGTATGCTTGTACTGTATTTAGACGCTCGGGGAGCTCTGTGATGGTTTACGGGAGGCTTACTGTGCCTTTAAGCTTACTGTCAAACATTAAACAAAAAATAGGTAAGTTGTTTTAACTTGACCAAAACTAGCGACGAAAAAATGTTTCTCGAAGCACAACAAAACACTCTGTCGCCATTTTCGGCATCATCGCAGTCAACTTGTCATCGGTTCGATGTGTTTTTCCTGAGGAGGAATGAACATAAACATTTTTAGAAGTTTGTAATGTTGATCCCAAGACTATTTTCCATTACTTTAAGTTGCTGTTCATTGTACTATCGCTGATAATTCATTGAACATTTTAGAAATTCAACTTGAGGGGGGCATCAGTCAGCACAGCAAAGTTTGTTTACATTTTGCTCTAACTTTGACCCCGCGTTTCTCCAATCAGAGGCTTAGCTCAACAATGTCCCTTTTCGCAGAAATGGCCACAAATGTTCGGTGTTAATCTCTGTTGAACACCGGTTGGCGAGGCGCATTGATACAACGTCAACTAGTCTCGGTTATCCTTGAGGGTCCTTTTCAAGCGATTTGATCATTTCGACAAAGGGAACAGCCGCGAGCGCGCAGACAGACACACACAGACACATTATCCAGGCATCTTAGCCACTTTAGTGAAGGGAACGTTGAAGTGACAATGACTAGGTTTAAAATGTCCCTTATCAGAAAGTTCAACCTCAGTCCTTTGATGTTTATGGAACACATTTTCATATAAAGTTGGCGCTTCATACGGAAAAATGGCTTTGAAATTGACCCTAATCCTTCTTTGGGCTCTGTAAATGTCGTTTGGGGCTATGGTTGTAAAATGGTATCTACTGGTCACCCCAATGTATAAACTGAAAACTCTTTCTGCACCAGAACACGCAGAAAGGATTGTATCTGCCTGATGTCTGATGCTTTTCAAAATCCCCAACCACTAACACCTTCAAAACGGACTTTACCTGACACTGTTGTTTTTCCCTATATAATCCTTACTATTTTTCCGAGACGTCGTCGTGTTGTGTATTTAGCTTGCCACAACCATGGTCCTAAAAGTTAAAGTTGAAGAAAATACTAAAGATAAATGAACAAGCTGACGCAGTGTCATTCGCACCGTGAATCCTCCCATGGGAACATACTAAAGTCTGGTTCCAAATAGGCTCAATTTCCTTCTATTTCTTTGTATTTCTCCCTCGTAGGGGTGGGGGCGTTCAAACCAAAGGCACCTTTAAACCAAAACTCATATCACACATCTTACAATACTAAGACACTCAGCAGTGAAAGGGTGTCTGCTGGTAAAAAATTCCAAACAATCCTAAAAGTACTTCACTACTAAACGTGCTTTTAAAAAGAGCCGTTATTTTTCCCTCTATAATCAGTATTGTGTTTTCTGCGAACATGTGGTCTATTTAGATGGTTGTCATGTGCACAGGAGTTGCTAAAGCGTTTTCAGTTGGGCATATGTCGAAAAGCAAAGAATTAGCCCTTTGAAAACCATCAGAACTGTCACACAAAAATAACATTTACCTATCTCACCAACTAGGTCTTTTCCTTATGTATTATGTATTGTCGTGTTTTTTGTAGCATACTTGTGAAAACAGCCACCACTGTTGTAAATGATACTTTAAAGAGCATTATTTCATTTTTACAGTTGAAGGACAACCTGGACTGCCGTATATTACAGCTGTTTTACAATCAGCCAAAATTTTCTTAACAAACGTATGTTTAAGAACAACTCCCATAGTGAAATTGAAGGGCTCCTCTGACCTTGACATTGAAGCGAGGTCAACCAAAATGGTATCAGAAGATAAGGCTTTCTTTTTCTTGTATACCATACAAAACTAAGCCCGCTGTTTTTAATTTGTTTTCCAAAAAACTGGCACAATGTGAAATTTTGCCGTTTTTAGACCACATTAATTCTCCCTGTGACCTTGACCTTATGGTAAGGTCAAGGTTCTCAAGTATCTTTTTTGAGCTCAATACAACATTTTGCAACATTTGGTGTTTCTTCACTTCATAGCGTTGGAGAAATATCCAAAGGTAATGTTCAGTACAGACAGATAAAGACGGGCAACGGACAACGGCTGGACGACCAGGGTGAGTATGTACGCTCACTTTTGCTACACATGCGAGTAGCGGCTATTATCCGTTGTTCACAAAACATTCCTATATAATGTTTGGAAACAATGGTAGGGATAAAAATCAACCGTTTCCAAAAAATCAAAAAGACGCGTTCTATAACGGTCAAACGGTCCCTTAACAGACTTGGGCGGGGTCATCTAACGGTTGGCAGACAGCACAAACACCCTGTGACTGCTCGCAAGGAAAAAATAAATCTGGATGGCAGTATGGCTACAACTACGTCGTTTAGTGTAACCATAACCCCTGAATGTATGAACAGCAGAAAAGGCTGTCTTTGACGTCACTGTATAATAAGAAGCACAAAAGGGATTTTTTGGAACTTTCTCTTGGTTGGAGACAAACATGTCCGCAATGCATTCGTGCATCAAGCTATCCATGCAGTCGTTTATTGTTGATTCTTTAGCTCCTCTATGGCAGGGGGGTTTTCACTTTGTTTTCCTTCTATTTCACTATGGGAGTTGTTCTTAAACATACGTTTGTTAAGAAAATTTTGGCTGATTGTAAAACAGCTGTAATATACAGCAGTCCAGGTTGTCCTTCAACTGTAAAAATGAAATAATGCTCTTTAAAGTATCATTTACAACAGTGGTGGCTGTTTTCACAAGTATGCTACAAAAAACACGACAATACATAATACATAAGGAAAAGACCTAGTTGGTGAGATAGGTAAATGTTATTTTTGTGTGACAGTTCTGATGGTTTTCAAAGGGCTAATTCTTTGCTTTTCGACATATGCCCAACTGAAAACGCTTTAGCAACTCAAGTGCACACGACAACCATCTAAATAGACTACATGTTCGCAGAAAACACAATACTGATTATAGAGGGAAAAATAACGGCTCTTTTTAAAAGCACTTTTAGTAGTGAAGTACTTTTAGGATTGTTTGGAATTTTTTACCAGCAGACACCCTTTCACTGCTGAGTGTCTTAGTATTGTAAGATGTGTGATTTGAGTTTTGGTTTAAAGGTGCCTTTGGTTTGAACACCCCTACCCCTACGAGGCAGAAATACAAAGAAATAGAAGGAAATTGAGCCTATTTGGAACCAGACTTTAGTATGTTCCCATGGGGGAATTCACGGTGCGAATGACACTGCGTCAGCTTGTTCATTTATCTTTAGTATTTTCTTCAACTTTAACTTTTAGGACCATGTATGAGGTTGTGGCAAGCTAAATACACAACACGACGACGTCTCGGAAAAATAGTAAGGATTATATAGGGAAAAACAACAGTGTCAGTTAATGTCCGTTTTGAAGGTGTTAGTGGTTGGGGATTTTGAAAAGCATCAGACATCAGGCAGATACAATCCTTTCTGCGTGTTCTGGTGCAGAAAGAGTTTTCAGTTTATACATTGGGGTGACCAGTAGATACCGTTTTACAACCATAGCCCCAAACGACATTTACAGAGCCCAAAGAAGGATTAGGGTCAATTTCAAAGCCACTTTTCCATATGAAGCGCCAACTTTATATGAAAATGTGTTTAATAAACATCAAAGGACTGAGGTTGAACTTTCTGATAAGGGACATTTTAAACCTAGTCATTGTCACTTCAACGTTGTTCTCTTATTTGCTTGGATCAACACAGACACACACACACACACAGACACACACACACACACACACACACACACACACACACACACACACACACACACACTTTCTTTCTTTTCTTTATTTGGTGTTTAACGTCGTTTTCAACCACGAAGGTTATATCGCGACGACACACACACACACACACACACCCATTCAGACACACACACACACACATGCGCACGTACATACTTTACAAGGGCTCCCCACGGACAGCACTCATACAGGGTCCGGGGACCCCCAATTTTCAGTCTTACAGGGTCCCCCGAAGCGGAGTTTTTGAGGGCCTAAACAGTCACTGTACAGCTTTTCGTGGTATTGGCTCGATCCACTTATTAGATAAGCGTCGGTACAGATACGTTAGTACCAAAAAACATTTTTGGGCTTCAAACATGGGCAACTGAAAACGTCGCACTGTTTGTGTCGGTGGAGGTCTAGTTCGTGATTTTGGCTTCCTGTTCGTATAGGACGCAGGGACGCACAGTCTGGGGAGCCCTGCGTCATACACACAAACAGACGGACAAACCTTCGGACGCACAGACAGACAAACAGACAGACATGCACACACGCGCACATGTATGCAGAGATGAAATATGTATCCGCTTACCTCTGAAGGCTGGGCTAAAATCAAACACTCGGACGCAGTCTTTGCCTGAATACTGACCGATAGCCAGTTCCATAAAGGCCACAGGTATCCCCACCAGGATTGCTGCGATCGTGTAGCATAGGATATAGGAGGCTACAAACAAATTAGGCCAAGTAAAAAAAAATGTATTGTTTCCGATTGCCCGTCGGACCCTATGTTTTTCCTTCCCGACCATATAACCTTTTTGTTACACTAGCCCCCTCAACCCTCTAACACCCCCTACCCCGCAAAGAATAACAACAACAAAACAACAACAAACAATCAACACAACTCAATTTTTAAAATATACTCTTTTTCGACATTCAAAGGACATAGTTTGCGCGATTTCCGGCCAATAAAAAGCATTATAATTTATATGCGTCTGTGTGAATAAGAACAACAAACCTTTAATCCTGAAAAAAAACCTTGTCAGTGGCCTTGACATCGGAAACACACATTTAACAGTTTTTAACTTCGTTGCGAACCATAATGTCCAAAGAGAGAAGAATCACTCTTCGGTCCTGCTCATTTGGTTATCAAAAGATTTTATAATATTTATAGTATAACATCACAAATACTAACAACCCGTTCGCACAGCTCTGCGACTTTACAAAAACCATGCTGATCATCCTCGATCTGAAAAAGTTAACAAATCAGGGCATATGGCCACGACCCGGCTACGCTTATTTTGTGCACGTTCAAAATTAGTGTGGGGAGAGCATGCAGCTTCCCGACCTAGGAGATACCACCCCAACCAAACCACACTCATGGAGATCCTGGCTCCCACGATGCGCCCTAATTGGTCACGCTCTCGGCCACTTTTCCATCGTAGTAGAAGCGGCGTCTATGTGTGAACGGGGTATAAGATTGAAAAAATTCGGCCCCTATTCCTGTGCATTTGGAATCTACTCTTTACACACAAAAAAGTCCCTGTGCAGCAGGTCCTGCAACCGCTGGAAGTGTTAAAAAGTGTACAGCTCTAGATTCAAAGAAATCCGAAAAACACCACGAAAACAGGCTTAACACGGCTCATTACTAAGACTCCACTGGTAGCTATGGTGAGTCAAAAACGACTCTGCAGTCTGGTGCCAAGACAAGGCTAGACAAGGCAAGGCAAGGCAATGCAATGCAATGCATGTAAGGCAACATTTATTTCAGAAACCCCTACCGCTTTCTACTCTCGTTTGTGTACATGATGTAGGAGAAACATAACAAGTTGCCAGGACAAACTGCTCATGCAAACAACCAAATTCTAGGACTAACTGATCACTCGGGAGAGTCAGAAACAAAATAGTTATGCCTTCTGCGCGTTGCTTATACCCCAGTCACACATAGACGCCGCTTCTACTACACTGGAAAAGTGTCCGAGAGCGTGGCCAATCGTGAGCCAAACGTGGGAGGATCTCCATGAGCATGGTTTGGTCGGGGTAGGATCTGCTAGGTCGGGAAGCTGCACGCTCTCCCAACGCTTAATTTGAACTGCACAAAACAAGCGTAGCTGGGTCGTGGCGCAGTACAGTCGTGATGTAGTTTGTTTTATTTGCCATGTGCAGGATTTTGACGGCGATATGCCCCGATTTGATATTTTTTTCAGATCGGCGTGATCGGCATGGTCGTGGTAAGGACGTAGCGCGCTGTGTGACTGGGGTATTATCACCGCCGTTTGTTGTAGACGAGCTAGGAGAACCCCAAGGAGTTGGCAGGCCAAACCGCCTATCCAAATTATACGAGTGAATACCATGACTCACTGATTACTCAGGCGAGTCTACATCGAGATTAATTTATTATGCCCACGGATGCTCACCACCCACGTTTTTGTGGACAGGGTAGGGGAACCCAAAATGTGTGGAGGCCGGGAAGCTCAGGGGGTTCAGCACTGGACTTGTGATTCTAGGGTCACGGGTTCGAATCCGGGCGGATAGGGATCAAGTTTATGTGCAGATTTAGAGACGGTATCCATGTCACTTCCCCGTGTCACCACAGTGGCACGAGGTCATTCTGCCATAAGTGCACTTGGCCGATTCCACTTACACCCGCACACACCTGCGTATCTCATCTAAAGTCGGGGTAACACCCCGGAACATGCCCCTGATGGTTTCACCGTGAGGGCGCAAAACAACATGTATCAACAACCACAACATTAATGTTGCAAGGCCCGACCATTCATCTCTACTACCAATTCAAACGCTACTGAATACTATGACTCAGTGACATGGGTGGGACTGAAAAATGTCATGAATCCTGAACCTCAACCGAACCACACACACACAAAAAAAGAAAAAAACAAGTCGCGTAAGGCGAAATAACTACATTTAGTCAAGCTGTGGAACTCACAGAATGAAACTGAACGCACTGCATTTTTTCACAATGACAGTAGTCCGCCGCTTGTGCAAAACGGAGTGAAACTGACGAGCCTGTTTAGCGCGGTAGTGGTTTCGCTGTGCTGCATAGCACGCTTTTCTGTGCCTCTCTTCGTTTTAACTTTCTGAGCGTGTTTTTAATCCAAACATATCATATCTATATGTTTTTGGAATCAAGAACCGACAAGGAATACGATGAAATTGTTTTTAAATCGATTTAGGAAATTTTAATGACCAAAGTCGTTATTTAATTTTTAAGCCAACAAGCTGAAATGCAATAGCGAAGTCCGGCCTTCGTCGAAGATTGCTTTACAAAAATTTCAATCAATTTGATTGAAAAATGAGGGTGTGACAGTGCCGCCTCAACTTTTACAAAAAGCCGGATATGACGTCATCAAAGACAGTTATCAAAAAAATGAAAAGAGGCGAAGCCTTCAAGGCTCCCGTAAGAAATCGACAAACAGTAACACAAACTCATTCACTCCGTCACACATACACACACCAGGGACGTAGCACACCTAATAAAAGTGGTAGGGCGGAAAAAAATGGAAGACAAAATGCTGAGACAGCTAAGGAAATATGGGGCTTACACTACCGCCCCCCCCCCCCCTTTCCCGTCCCCTTGTAATGGTCTAAAAAAGAAAGAAAACATGATGCGATTTCGTGCCTTCTGAGCTCAGTTCCATCTAATCATCTTTCCATCCTCCACCAAACAACGGGCTGGTGAATGTATCAGTGATTATCAATCGACTTACATTTATATCTAAATTCCGATACGTTGAATGTGATGAGCACTTACTTCAAATGACTTTCGTCTTCATTATTGTCTAGTGTGTTAAAAAGCAAGGATTGACAAACTGGTTTACTTCTAAACAAGCAATTTATTGATCCGTCCAGCCATCAACATTGGCAGCCTGAGTGATGACTGAAAAATAGAGGGATTTGTCAGAATATTTTTAGCGCGTTTTCGATCCATCACAACCAGGATGCACACTTGTGTCCATTGTTCAATTCTCTCTCTACATGTTGTTTCATGTGACACTGTTAACCCCACAAGTTACTGTGTTACTCAATTGTTATGGCGTACTTACGGTTGACACACAATCACTCACCCCTCAGTCTGACCCCAGCTTCACACACAGAATATACAAAACATTTCTTACCTCCATTGTTTCTCATGGGAGCAGACGGACGAAGAAGCAATTTTCACTAAATTGGCGCCAATACTTTTATGGCCTGACGGAACTCGTCACGTGTGACGTTCTCGTCAAAATAAGACGTCATCCTATTCCAGCAGTTGACCAAGACTAACACACAAAAAAAACCACACCAAAAAACCGACCTTATGGCCATCGCGTGAATACTACGTGGGGTGTTCTGTTGGTAGATCTCTCTCTCTCTCTCTCTCTCTCTCTCTCTCTCTCTCTCTCTCTCTCTCTCTCTCTCTCTCTCTCTCTCTCTCTCTCTCTCTCTCTCTCTCTCTCTCTCTCTCTCTCTCTCTCTCTCTCTCTCTCTCTCTCTCTCTCTCTCTCTCTCTCTCTCTCTTGTTTTTTTTTTTTACGGAAAAAGTGGTCGGGCGGTCGCCCTACATGCCCTACCGGGTGCTACGTCCCTGCACACACACACACACAGTAAGCATAGGGGACACGGTGCAAGAGTGGGAGACACTAGATCTAGATCTGTCTGTCTGTAGCCTACTTACGGGGACACGCCTGCCGAAATTGACACTGCGCTAGTGGCTTTCGACAGCGCTTCCTCGCGCACACACTGGAAACACGCTGTGCAGATCAACCTGTAGGAAATCTCCTTTGGTATCCTCTTTATTTATTTTTCTGGAGCTACGAAACCGAACAATGAGAAATCGTCTTCCCCGAATCGGCGAACTGCAGCTCTGTGAGAACAGTATCTATACCACAATCCTTCACGCGATCTGACCTAACCTTGACCCCTGACCTGGTCTACATACCACACAAGACACAAACCAGTCACCTGTTTTTACCCCCCCCCCCCCAAAAAAAAAAAAAAAAAAAAACCCACATTTTCTTTGGATACACACTTTAACTGCATACGTGCCGACGAAATGTTGATCATTGCTTCAATACTTTGAAGCTGTTGCTTGGATAATAATCAGGTAAAATGAGTATTTTGGTATTTAGTCAAATGTTAAAGTTTCTACCACAGACATACACACATACGCACGCACAGACAGACAAAGTTACGATCGCATAAACTACACTTACGTGAGCCAAAAACGTCTGGGGATATCATACCCAGGAACTCTCATGTCAAATTTCATAAAGATCGGTCCAGTAGTTTACTCTGAATCGCTCTACACACACACACAGAGACACACACACACAGAGACACACACACACACACACACATACACCACGACTCTCGTCTCGATTCCCCCTCTATGTTAAAACATTTAGTCAAAACTTGACTAAATGTAAAAAGAGAGGACAAAAAAAGGCCATAAGCGAATCCGGATTTCCGGCATATACCGGAAGACTCCCACCCATGCACAGGGATGTTGCTACAAATTTATACCTATAGGACAAATGTCCTAGCTCTTCAGCATCAATAGAACATTTGACCGCTTTCAAACATTTCAATAGGACGTCAGAATTTTTTCATTTTCAAGAGTGACGTGTTCCCCCCTGTTTTTGACCCTAATGCAGCACAGGATGCCGTTGAATGGCCAAACGTGTTCAGCTTCTTTTTTTTCTTTTTTTTTAACTTTGGCAGGCTTTATTTTTATTTTTTGGTGGCATAACTCAGTGCGCTTCGTCAAAATGTACCGAACTGAAAGCAAAAGCAGACGCAAGACTTAGTCAGTTGGAGTTGTCTCCCATACTCCTTGCTGCAGACGGGTGTCACCCAAACGCAAGATCCGCACTGCATAACTTCAGTGCACCTGTACGGGAGAGTGCTTGGTCGCTTTTTGAAAATGTGTATCTTGAAAGGAACATTAACGAATATCGCGCTGCCCGAAGGAATTGAGTTATTATCGGACAATGCCAGCGCTCAGTTGAAAACGATAGGACATCTGACCGCCATGCGGCTATGTGAATCGGACATTTGAGCCTCTTAATCGGTCTATGTCCGATGTCCGACGCCTAACGACATCCTTGATGCAATGATTATTCGGGTGTGAACATTGAGAATAATTATGCCCACTGATGCTCACCACCGCCATTTTTGTAGACCAGATAGGGGAAGCGCCACATGTTGCCAGGCCCAACCACTTTGCCAATAAGGGAGAAGAGAAAATCCGTCTTGTTCTCGAAACGATGCCGGTCGATGGTCTGTTCGGGAACGGGCTCTCCATCTTTGATGTATATTGAAGCCTGTGGAGCGAAAGCCACATGATATGGATGTAAGCAATTGGTTGGTTGAATGATTGATTGATTGGTTGATTGATTGATTGATTGATTGGTTGATTGATTGATTGGTTGGTTGATTGTGTGGTTGATTGATTGATTGATTGATTGTGTGGTTGATTGATTGATTGATTGAAACATAAATGATGAAGTGTATGAAAGTGCTGAGACTGAAAGTCGCCTCATTTTGAGGACGTGTCACGGAATAGATAATGTTTCAAGACCAAATGTCATTCAGGGTTAAGACTCGTTTAGTTTCTTCAAATTAACCATCAAATACCACCTCCAAAAAAAGAGAAAATATAACTATCTTTAATGAGATTCGATTTCTGTTCATGAAATCATAAGAAAAACTTCCGTAAAACAATACAATGTTAGTCTTCAAAGTCTTCTTTTAGTTTTACTTCAAACAGTCCATCCTCTTACCTTTTGTTCCATGTATTTGGTTTGGCTGTACGTATAGATCAAAGGGTGCCCCCGAAGCGATTTGGAGAAGGGGGCGATGCTTTACAACGTGCACCGGGAATGGGCTTTTTGGACGTAACGTGCATGGGAATGGGGAAATTCTCGTAGCGTGCACCGTGCACAGAGGTCCGGCGTGCACCGTGCATGGAGCTTTTTCGTAACGTAAACCGTGGATCACCGTGCATGCATGGCACTTTTGGCCTCAACGTGCACGTGCACAGACCCCCCTCCCCCCCCCCCCCCCCCCCCCCCATGGTGACCCTCTTTATAAACACAACATTTGCAGGCTTCAAAACCGCTATTGAAAAGCTTAACCACGCGCGTTTTAGATCTATTTTCTTGGTTGACTAAAACCATCAGATCTGCCCAAGGCCGCATCGCACAGTCGGAAGGTTCAGGGATTGTTTTACAAGATATGTAGATTTTGTTCTTCTAATCCTAGTGGATTTGAAGAAATGGCGAGTTGCAAATGCCCATTTTTTCGCTAAAAACGCGACAGTTTCCATGTCGCAAAGAAGGAGTGGTCCTACCTACTTATTATGATAGTGTTGGTGCATTCCGCCTGTGATCTAGGTAAAAAAATACTTACCGTTGCGTGGAATCCGCTAACTGTTTGGGAAATTTCCTTTTGACCTGCAAAAGTTGGTTGGCCACGTGTCAAAGAGAGCTGCATGACGAAGGCAGACTTGTTGTTAGCCTACGGCAAATGTTAACCTGCAGAAAGAGAATATAAACCTGGCGACCACTCCATTTTATGCAGGAGCCTTTTGTCTATAAAAGAATGACGTCATTGCTAACGTCACTTTGTAAATGACGTCAGCATCTTGAAACATGTCCGCTGCAGAACCCGGGCCTGCGTTGTTACCATCTGTTTTGCAGATGTGACAGCAGCTGTGCGGGAATACTTTTCTCCGCAGATATGTCGAAGGCACAGACTTCCCAAGGAGTCCTGGAGAAGACAAGATCGGTGACTGGGGTAAGAGTGGTTTCTTTGATTTCAGACACATGTTAAAGGCACAGTACGCCTCCCGTAAACCATCACAGATACGGTCAGGCTTTTACACACAGTACAAACACCCTTTCATTTAAACACTCACCGATTGAAAACATCCTAGGTGCCCTCCGTAAAGAGCGAACAATTTTCAAAGAATTTATTTTTGCGTGGTTTATCTTACCCCTGAGCCATCGTGAACCCGTGTGATCCAGTTTCCCTTTTTCACAATGTATCCTAGTCGTCAGTTAGTTATTTGAATGCGACTATTTACAATAGCACGTTTTTATGCACGAAACAAACGGCTGTGGTTCACAAGAACTCCAGCGATGGCTTTTGACTGTTGAGAGGAACGGCGATATGCACTGATAAACCGGCGTCGTCTGCTACGACCCTTGCGTGACCCTGCTTCCGGGCTTTTCTTTTTTCAAACTCAGTTCACAACTTCGAATTGTACTGATCTTGTCTTGATGAAAAAATAATTCTTTTATGATTAAAGAATGTTTGTGTAACAAGTTGTCAATTTATTATTTAGATTTTAAAAGTTAGGTCTAGCGCAAAAACGCACCACGGTCCAAAAACATTTTGATAATCATCGATTCACGGCTATCGCCAGTTTACATCGATAGAATGAGACCCGAAGGGAAGTAACTCATGTTTGACCTGAGTTCAGGATGGGTCCAAAAAGTGTTCGAGACAATCTGCAAAATTAATTCTTTAAAAATTGCTCGCTCTTTACGTAGGGCACCTGGGATGTTCCCGTTTGGTGAGCGTTCAAATGGAAGGGTGTTTGTACTGTGTGTAAAAGCCTGACAGTATCTGTGATGGTTTAGGGGAGGCTTACTGTCCGGGCGGGAATTCCGGTATTCATAACAGCCGTCCAGCACCAAAACGAGGCGCCATTGCTGTTGAGGCCAAGTCCACGAAAATAAATTCTTTGAAAATGTCTCACGCTCGACAGAAAGCAGCCAGGATGTTCCCGTTCGGTGAGCGTTCAAATGGAAGTATGCTTGTACTATATGTAGACGCTCGGGGAGCTCTGTGATGGTTTACGGGAGGCTTACTGTGCCTTTAATGATCTCTCCGATACAAGTTTTACACATGCTTCTTCAGTTCTTGTTCTTGATTTTACATTCAGTCAAGTACCGTACCAGCCAAGCGCTATCGATCTGGTGCATTTAAAGACATCTACATCTCTACATGGGACTGGGTGGCCGAGTGGTAACGCACTTGCGCTCGGAATCGAGAGGTTGCGTGTTCGACCCTGGGTAAGGCCGCTATTTTCTCCCCCCTTTCCTAACCTAGATGGTGGGTTCAGGTGCTAGTCTTTCGGATGAGACGAAAAACCGAGGTCCCTTCGTGTACACTACATTGGGGTGTGCACGTTAAAGATCCCACGATTGACAAAAGGGTCTTTACTGGCAAAATTGTATAGGCATAGATAAAAATGTCCATCAAATACCCGTGGGACTTGGAATAAAGTAAAAAAAATCCATCTCACACGGCATTAAGTCTCAGGAAACATGAATACACGCATGCAGGAAAAAAAAATATGGGTAGCGCCGTATGTATGGCAGCTCGCTTTCCCCGGGGAGAAAGCAGCCCGAATTTCCATGAGGGTAACCTCACTGGACTGTAAATCTTATCCAATCCAATCCAATCCAATCCAATCCAATCTCTCGCCGAACGCGTGAGTTCGATCCCCACGTTCGGCGAGAGATTTGTGCAGACTCTCTTCAGTGTCCGAACACCCCCGTGTGCACACCCGCGCACGAAAAAGATCTCAAGTTCACAGTGAAAGTCTCAGGGGCTTGGAAAACATGGGTTATAATCACGCCTCAGCGTTCTTGTTTCCCTCTTCTTGTTGTTGTGTTCTTTGATTTACAGTAACTCTGTGACTGTCTTTCCAGACCCGCTCGCTGTACAATAACTCTTTGACTGTCTTTCCAGACCCGCTCGCTGTACAGTAACTCTGTGACTGTCTTTCCAGACCCGCTCGCTGTACAGTAACTCTTTGAGTGTCTTTCCAGACCCGCTCGCTGTACAGTAACTCTTTGAGTGTCTTTCCAGACCCGGTCGCTGTACAGTAACTCTTTGACTGTCTTTCCAGGCCCGCTCGCTGTACAGTAACTCTTTGACTGTATTTCCAGACCCGCTCGCTGTACAATAACTCTTTGACTGTCTTTTCAGGCCCGCTCGCTGTACAGTAACTCTTTGACTGTATTTCCAGACCCGCTCGCTGTACAATAACTCTTTGACTGTCTTTCCAGACCCGCTCGCTGTACAGTAACTCTTTGACTGTCTTTCCAGACCCGCTCGCTGTACAGTAACTCTTTGACTGTCTTTCCAGACCCGCTCGCTGTACAGTAACTCTTTGACTGTCTTTCCAGACCCGCTCGCTGTACAGTAACTCTTTGACTGTCTTTCCAGACCCGCTCGCTGTACAGTAACTCTTTGACTGTCTTTGCAGACCCGCTCGCTGTACAGTAACTCTTTGACTGTCTTTCCAGACCCGCTCGCTGTACAGTAACTCTTTGACTGTCTTTCCAGGCCCGCTCGCTGTACAGTAACTCTTTGACTGTCTTTCCAGACCTGCTCGCTGTACCTTTGAGTGCATTTCCAGACCCGCTCGCTGTACAACAATTCTTTGACTGTCTTTCCAGACCCGCTCGCTGTACAGTAACTCTTTGACTATCTTTCCAGACCCGTTCGCTGTACAATAACTTTTTGACTGTCTTTCCAGGCCCGCTCGCTGTACAGTAACTCTTTGAGTGTCTTTCCAGACCCGCTCGCTGTACAGTAACTCTTTGACTGTCTTTCCAGGCCCGCTCGCTGTACAGTAACTCTTTGACTGTCTTTCCAGGCCTGCTCGCTGTACAGTAACTCTTTGACTGTCTTTCCAGACCCGCTCGCTGTACAGTAACTCTTTGAGTGTCTTTCCAGACCCGCTCGCTGTACAGTAACTCTTTGAGTGTCTTTCCAGACCCGCTCGCTGTACAGTAACTCTTTGAGTGTCTTTCCAGACCCGCTCGCTCTACAGTAACTCTTTAACTGTCTTTCCAGGCCCGCTCGCTGTACAGTAACTCTTTGACTGTCTTTCCAGGCCCGCTCGCTGTGCAATAACTCTTTGACTGTCTTTCCAGGCCTGCTCGCTGTACAGTAACTCTTTGACTGTCTTTCCAGACCCGCTCGCTGTACAGTAACTCTGTGACTGTCTTTCTAGACCCGCTCGATGTACAGTAACTCTTAGACTGTCTTTCCAGACCCGCTCGCTGTACAATAAATCTTTGACTGTCTTTCCAGACCCGCTCGGTGTACAGTAACTCTTTGACTGTCTTTCCAGGCCCGCTCGCTGTACAGTAACTCTTTGACTGTATTTCCAGATCCGCTCGCTGTACAGTAACTCTTTGACTGTCTTTCCAGACCCGCTTGCTGTACAATAACTCTTTGACTGTCTTTCCAGACCCGCTCGCTGTACAATGACTCTTTGACTGTCTTTCCAGGCCCGCTCGCTGTACAGTAACTCTTTGAGTGTCTTTCCAGACCCGCTCGCTGTACAGTAACTCTTTGACTGTCTTTCCAGACCCGCTCGCTGTACAGTAACTCTTTGACTGTCTTTCCAGACCCGCTCGCTGTACAATAACTCTTTGACTGTCTTTCCAGATCCGCTCGCTGTACAGTAACTCTTTGACTGTCTTTCCAGACCCGCTCGCTGTACAGTAACTCTTTGACTGTCTTTCCAGACCCGCTCGCTGTACAGTAACTCTTTGACTGTCTTTCCAGACCCGCCCGCTGTACAGTAACTCTTTGACTGTCTTTCCAGACCCTCTCGCTGTACAGTAACTCTTTGACTGTCTTTCCAGGCCCGCTCGCTGTACAGTGACTCTTTGACTGTCTTTCCAGGCCCGCTCGCTGTACAGTGACTCTTTGACTGTCTTTCCAGACCCGCTCGCTGTACTTTAAGGATGATGATGATTTACCGGAACACACGGTGCAACGTGATCAATTCGAAGGCAAATGGCACTCCTTGTTCTTCTACATCGGTAACCTTGTGGGGCCAGGGAACATTCTCCGCTTCCCCTACTGTACCCTCATGAACGGTGGTGGTAAGTGTGTGTGTGGTCGGTTGGGTTGGGGGGAGGGGTAGGGGGGGGGGGGGGTGATTGTGTTAGTGTGCGTGCGTACGTACTTGATTTGTAAAACATTTGTAATTACGGTTTAACAGACTCGCATAATTATTTTGCTTTTCTTATTTCAAAGCCACTAGTGTGATTGTGCCTAAAAGTTACTGTAATTATCATTTGTTTGCTTGTTTGCAGATTTGTTGTTGATTTTTTTCTTATCTGCACTTCAGTGGTCTTTATGCTGATGTACACACTTGCGCTTGTCATCGTCGGCATTCCGGTTACGTTCATGGAATATTCACTGGGGCAGTACTCTGGAAAAAGCGCGGTCAAAGCTTGGGACGTAGCCCCCGCTGTACGAGGTAATGATGTGCACAACTCTGCAATGTTGTTTGGTGTGTGTGTGTGTGTGTGTGTGTGTGTGTGTGTGTGTGTGTGTGTGTGTGTGTGTGTGTGTGTGTGTGTGTGTGTGTGTGTGTTTGCAAGGATGGCCAAATCTCAAATCTCAAAATTTGAACTCGCCAGCCGGGCGAGTAACTTAAAGAAAGTTACTAGCCCGCCAGAATAGTCGCTGGCCCGATACATACCACAGTTGCTGCATCCGCAGTGTTTATAACCCTTTGAAACTAGATAGTTCGACCAGAAGTAATGCATTTGACCAGAAATGTTAACTAGCCAGCCGGGCGAGTTGTCAGGCGGTTTCTACTAGCCCGGTGGAATTTTTACTCGCTCCTGGCGACCGGGCGGACGATTTGGCCATCCCTGGAGGGTGTAGGTGTGTGAATGTGTGTGCGTGTGTGTATCTGTGTGTGTGTGTGTGTGTGTGTGTGTGTGTAAGATAAACGTACATGTGTGTGTGTGTGTGTGTGTGTGTGTGTGTGTGTGTGTGTGTGTGTGTGTGTGTGTGTGTGTGTGTGTGTGTGTGTGTGTGTGTGTGTGTACATGTGTGTGAGGCCTGGAAACAAAGTTATTGATTGAAGCAACGGTGTTAATGTACTGCGGTCCTGTTTTTGTTTTTCGTTTTTTTGAGTCACTTGAGAAAAAGTGACTCTATGTAATCGGTCAGTGTTAGTCTGTCCGGCCGGCCGTCCGGCCGGCCGTCCGTAGACACCACCTTAACGTTGGACTTTTCTCGGAAACTATCAAAGCGATCGGGCTCATATTTTGTTTAGTCGTGACCTCCAATGACCTCTACACTTTAACGATGGTTTCGTTGACCTTTGACCTTTTTCAAGGTCACAGGTCAGCGTCAAAGGAAAAATTAGACATTTTATATCTTTGACAAAGTTCATCGGATGTGATTGAAACTTTGTAGGATTATTCTTTACATCAAAGTATTTACATCTGTAGCCTTTTACGAACGTTATCAGAAAAACAAGGGAGATAACTAGCCTTTTCTGTTCGGCAACACACAACTTAACGTTGGGCTTTTCTCGGAAACTATAAAAGTGACCGGGCTCAAATTTTATGTGAACGTGACTCATTGTGTTGTGAATAGCAATTTCTTCCTGTCCATCTGATGCCTCATATAATATTCAGAACTGCGAAAGTGACTCGATCGAGCGTTTGCTCTTCTTGTTTTAAAGATGGGGGAAAGTAAAAAGCCATTTCACATCGAGGAAAAGTTTGTGAAATTAGTTTTTGGTTTAGTCAAAAACTTCTAAAATTCGGTTGAGTTATGCCTACGGCAGTGCACACAAGGTATACGCAGCTCAGTAAAAAGTGCAAAATATTAGCATACCAACGATGTCTTCTGAAAGTGTTTTTTGAACGGATGTATGTGTCGTCACATAAGTTCGAGGGTACTTGGAGGAAACAAACCTGCAGTAGGCTTTACTTAAAAAAAAAAAAAGTTTGAATCTGTTTTACAATTGTTTTTGTATGCATAATTTACAGGACGAGACATAGACAGGGGTAAACAAAGTCAGAAAACAATACATTCGCGGGGAAAATATAGATCATAGGGGAGGAGGGGAAGGCTGTGCTTAAAATTTTTTATTTTTTTTATGGGTACGTGTTTAATTTATACGTAGATCTACGTGTGCAGGTGTCGGATTCAGCTGCTGTTTGATGTCGATGTCTTTGGTCATCGTCTACCATGTCTTCATGGCTTACTGCGCGTTGTTTGCCTTTAATTGCTTCCAGCATACTCTGCCTTGGGCCGTCTGCAAACCTGTAAAGTTTACCCTTGATTTTTCATAAAGATATGACAGTATTAGTGTTAACCGGTAATTACCGCTATTTTGTCGGTTGAAATGAGAAAATACTGGCTGCCGGTATGACCTACCGGTTGATTTTTTTATAACTACCGGGTTTTTTCGCTGGTAAAACAATAAAACCAGTACTTTGAGTTGGACTCTTACTGGTTCCAATGACCAGTCTACCGTTTTTTTCTGGACTGTTTGCATCATAAAAGTTTGCGTACTGGTTTAAACAAATACTAGCGCCATCACTGGATGACAATCAGTGTGTTCTCGCCCGAGACGTAAACACTTTTAAAGCAACAAAACAGGGATGGCCAAATCGTCCGCCCGATCGCCAGGGGCGAGTAAAAGTTCCGCCGGGCTAGTAGAAACCACCTGGCAACTCGCCCGGCTGGCCAGTGAACATTCTGTACCAATGCAACATTTTTGGTTGTAATATCGAGTTTCAAAGCCATATATATACACACTGCAGATGCAGCAGCTATGGGATGCACCGGGCCAGCGACATTTCTGGCGGGCTAGACACTTTCTTGTAACATATTTTAGTTTGGCCATCCCTGCAAAAGTAGATACTTTTGTCGCTATGCCTTCATCAGGAAATTACAACAGAAGTACTAGCAGTTAAGCCCGGCTTCGCCCGGGAGTAAGCGGAGTCCTGTAGCAATTTAAGACGCTCGCTATCCCATTATCATTAGCTTTACCTCCTTTGTTTGGATAAAAAAAAAGAGTTATCTCCCTTACCTTCTAGAAATTTCCGGAACTGTCAAGTTAATTTTTCTTTCTTCATTTCTTCCCCTCATCTATAGGAGCAACAGCGAGTCTCTAATATCACTGGCATGATGTGCTTGCTACAGGTGAACAGTAGGCACTGAACTGGTCTTGCACCATATAGGCTGTATTCAATAAATGGGAGGTCCATAATCTGAGAAAGAAAACAATGAATCAAGAAACTAAAACCCAGGTGCACATCTGCGGCACCTAGGGAGTGTACGTGCACACTATCTTGTTCCTGCCTCTTGCCATCTCAGAGGTATGGCGACCACAGACAGACAGACAGACACACACACACACACACAGACAGACAGACACTCTCTTTCTCTTCGCCCGGGAGTAAGCGGAGCCCTGTTGCAATTTAAGACGCTCGCTATCCCATTATGATTAGCTTTACCTCCTTTGTTTGGATACAAAAAAAGAGTTATCTCCCTTATACTGTATTCTGTATTCTGTATTCTATTCTATATATACCTTCTAGAAATTTCCGGAACTGTCCAGCTAATTTTTCATTCTTCATTTCTTCCCCTCATAGGAGCAATTATAGCGAGTCTCTAATATCACTGGCATGATGTGCTTGCTACAGGTGAACAGTTGGCACTGTGAACTGGTCTTGCACCATATAGGCTGTATTCAATAAATGGGAGGTCCATAATCTGAGAAAGGAAACAATGAATCAAGAAACTAAAACCCAGGTGCACATCTGCGGCACCTAGGGAGTGTACGTGCACACTATCTTGTTCCTGCCTCTTGCCATCTCAGAGGTATGGCGACCACAGACAAAAAAGAGTTATCTCCCTTACCTTCTAGAAATTTCCGGAACTGTCCAGTTAATTTTTCATTCTTCATTTCTTCCCCTTATAAGAGCAATAACAAGTCTCTAATATCACTGGCATGATGTGCTTGCTACAGGTGAACAGTTATCTCCCTTACCTTCTAGAAATTTCCGGAACTGTCCAGTTAATTTTTCATTCTTCATTTCTTCCCCTCATAGGAGCAATAGCAAGTCTCTAATATCACTGGCATGATGTGCTTGCTACAGGTGAACAGTAGGCACTGAACTGGTCTTGCACCATATAGGCTGTATTCAATAAATGGGAGGTCCATAATCTGAGAAAGGAAACAATGAATCAAGAAACTAAAACCCAGGTGCACATCTGCGGCACCTAGGGAGTGTACGTGCACACTATCTTGTTCCTGCCTCTTGCCATCTCAGAGGTATGGCGACCACAGACAAAAAAGAGTTATCTCCCTTACCTTCTAGAAATTTCCGGAACTGTCCAGTTAATGTTTCATTCTTAATTTCTTCCCCTCATAGGAGCAATAGCAAGTCTCTAATATCATTGGCATGATGTGCTTGCTACAGGTGAACAGTTATCTCCCTTACCTTCTAGAAATTTCCGGAACTGTCCAGTTAATTTTTCATTCTTCATTTCTTCCCCTCATAGGAGCAATTATAGCGAGTCTCTAATATCACTGGCATGATGTGCTTGCTACAGGTGAACAGTAGGCACTGAACTGGTCTTGCACCATATAGGCTGTATTCAATAAATGGGAGGTCCATAATCTGAGAAAGGAAACAATGAATCAAGAAACTAAAACCCAGGTGCACATCTGCGGCACCTAGGGAGTGTACGTGCACACTATCTTGTTCCTGCCTCTTGCCATCTCAGAGGTATGGCGACCACAGACAAAAAAGAGTTATCTCCCTTACCTTCTAGAAATTTCCGGAACTGTCCAGTTAATTTTTCATTCTTCATTTCTTCCCCTCATAGGAGCAATAGCGAGTCTCTATTATCACTGGCATGATGTGCTTGCTACAGGTGAACAGTAGGCACTGAACTGGTCTTGCACCATATAGGCTGTATTCAATAAATGGGAGGTCCATAATCTGAGAAAGGAAACAATGAATCAAGAAACTAAACCCCAGGTGCACATCTGCAGCACCTAGGGAGTGTACGTGCACACTATCTTGTTCCTGCCTCTTGCCATCTCAGAGGTATGGCGACCACAGACACACACACACACAGACAGACAGACACTCTCTTTTATTTATATGTATAGATACGTGACAAAATAAGCGAAATAACAGCAATAACAACAACACCGACTACTGAATTATTCTACTACCACTACTACTGCTACAACTATTGATACTCCTACTACTGTGCTTTCTATATAATTGATTTTGACTAGTGTTCATTTTTGACTCACATGCGAAGCAAAAGTGAGTCTATGTACTCACCCGAGTCGTCCGTCCGTCCGTCCCCCCCGTCCGTCCGGACGTCCGTCCGGAAAACTTTAACGTTGGATATTTCTTGGACACTATTCAGTCTATCAGTACCAAATTTGGCAAGATGGTGTATGATGACAAGGCCCCAAAAAACATACATAGCATCTTGACCTTGCTTCAAGGTCAAGGTCGCAGGGGCCATAAATGTTGTCTAAAAAACAGCTATTTTTCACATTTTTCCCATTTTCTCTGAAGTTTTTGAGATTGAATACCTCACCTATATATGATATATAGGGCAAAGTAAGCCCCATCTTTTGATACCAGTTTGGTTTGCCTTGCTTCAAGGTCAAGGTCACAGGAGCTCTTCAAAGTTGGATTGTATACATATTTTGAAGTGACCTTGACCCTGAACTATGGAAGATAACTGTTTCAAACTTTAAAATTATGTGGGGCACATGTTATGCTTTCATCATGAGACACATTTGGTCACATATGATCAAGGTCAAGGTCACTTTGACCCTTATGAAATGTGACCAAAATAAGGTAGTGAACCACTAAAAGTGACCATATCTCATGGTAGAAAGAGCCAATAAGCACCATTGTACTTCCTATGTCTTGAATTAACAGCTTTGTGTTGCATGACCTTGGATGACCTTGACCTTGGGTCAAGGTCACGTGTATTTTGGTAGGAAAAATGTGTAAAGCAGTTCTTAGTGTATGATGTCATTGCTAGGTTTAGTTATTTGACCTTGACCCTGAAGGTCAAGGTCAGGTCAAGGTCAAGCATGTGAGTCGTATGGGCTTTGCCCTTCTTGTTTTGTCTTGTGCTACTTATGTCTTTTCCAGGGTTTCATTTACAAGTGTGCCCTGCGCCATTGGCGCATTAAATCTGAAAATGTCCCATCACAATTCCCTTCAGTGCGTCAAAGGGCGCATTGAGATTACGTACCACTGCGCCACCAAATGTACACTTTACATCGGATCACACACACACACACACACACACACAGACACACACACAGACACACACTTACACTCACACATACACCCACATACAGAGATAACACGATATAGCAACTAATTCTCAGATGGCACCATATGGCACTATTTTGCATCTTTGGTCAAAACGCGTACAGGCCTCTTTGGCGCTTCTTGCCTTCGACTGTGTCCCATCGGAATTTGGTTGAGGGGGACACATGTCCCATTGCCTTTTTCTCCCAGGCTAAATCCTGCTTTTCCCCTTTCGTTTGCCCTTGCGTCCATCTAATCTGTGTAACTTTATTGTCAGAGCCCCTCCCCCCCCTCTCTCTCTCTCTTTCTGTCTGTCTCTTTTTCTGTGTGTCTGTCTCTCTCTCTTTCTCTCCCAATCTCTCTCTCTCCCTATGTCTGTCTCTGTCTGTCTGTCTGTTTGTCTGTCTTGTCTGTCTCTCTCTCTCGCTTTCTCTCTCTCTCTCTCTCTCTCTCTCTCGCGCTCTCTCTCTCTCTCGCTCTCTCTCTCGCTCTCTCTCTCGCTCTCTCTCTCGCTCTCTATCTCTCTCTCGCTCTCTATCTCTCTCGCTCTCTATCTCTCTCTCTCTAGCTCTATCTCTCTCTCTCTCGCTCTCTCTCTCTCTCGCTCTCTCTATCTCTCTCTCTATCTCGCTCTCTCTCGCTCTCTCTCTCTCGTTCTCTCTCTCGCTCTCTCTCTCTCGCTCTCTCTCTCTCGCTCTCTCTCTCTCTCGCTCTCTCTCTCTCGCTCACTCTCTCGCTCTCTCTCTCTCTCTCTCTCTCTCTCTCTCTCTCTCTCTCTCTCTCTCTCTCTCTCTCTCTCTCTCTCTCTCAGATTTGCGTACTTCATTGACGTTTTTTTTAAGCCATGGTATATTTCACAGATATGGAACAACTGTTATTCCAACTTCGAAGACTTACAAAACTTGACATTCTGCACGTCCACAACGCAGCCTACCAAAGGCTGCATTTGCTCTGCCACTGTGCAGGAAAACTGTACCGCACCGCCCAAACACGCCTCTGTATTCTACTTCAGGTGACTATACATATATACATGTCCTCGTGACAATTTTAATGATCGTGTTTACTGTAATTTGATCATGCAAAAACTCATCCCGTCGAAAATGATTTTGAAAGGTGAGGCAGTGAGCTTAAAAGCACACTCAGCTTCACGTAAACTATCAGTTTCTGGTCACAGACACTGTCAGGTTTTTACAGACAGTACAAACATCCTTTTGTTTAAACACTCACCGCTTGAGAACATCCAAGGTGCGCTCCATAAAGAGCGATGATTTGTGAAAGAATTTATTTCGTGCAGTCAGAACGGATTTAAAGGAGACAAATCGGACGCCTCGTTTTGGCGCTAGAACTTACTTTTAAAATCTAAATAATACATTGACAGCTTGTTACTCAAACATTCTTAAATCATAAAAGAATTCTTTTTTCATCAAGACAAGAGCGGTGCAAATCGAAGTTTTGAAAGTTTGAAAAAAGGGAGCCCGGAAGCAGGTCTCGCTAGGTCGTGTTTCCCAAGCAGACGAATTTCCTGCATAGCGCTTGCTTCTTTGAAGTCATCCGCCGCCGATAAGTTCCTGTGACTTTCAGTCGTTTGTTGCATTTTAGATTCAGAGGTACACAATAACGTGCTATTGCAGATACAGCGAGTCGCATTGAAATCACAAACTGACGACTAAATTGTGAAGAAAAAAAGGAAAGTGGATCACACGGGTTCACGATGGCTCAGGGGTAAAATAAACCACGAAATCTGGTGTGTGGTTTACGCAAGCTAAATAGCCATTCAAACGAACTGTGTCTTGTAATGCTGTTAAATGCTATTGCAAGTGTATTCCATAAGGTTAGAACTGATTTTTTCGTGAGAAGATTTAAATCGTTCTGTAAACCTTTTGAGACAAACTGGGGCTTTAATTCTTTTCAATATATTCTGCAAAAACGGAACTTCTATCAAGATGATCACTAAATGCACGAAACGCTGTTTGGCAAGAGTTGTCTCGCTTTTTGAAACAAACTTATCCAAGCAGATGAAACTGGAGAAGGTTTTCCTTTTTCCCCTCTAGAGATTACGCACCAAGTTAAACGTCTTGGGTTTCCATTGGACAAGCATGGTTTAAAAAAGTGTTGAGAATATGAGCAAGATAATTCTCACAATGAAATGTTATGCTGGTAATGTCATATAATTCACGTGCATTTAAACATCATGCTTTGGCACAGGCACACATTCTCAAACCTTTTACCGCGTAGTGGAGATGACAATAACCCACATGTTTCTAAAAACAACAACACACAAACGCCTGTCTTGTCTTTGAATCAACTCTGTAAGCAGTCTTAGTATTCAGTAGTATTTTGATGTAAGGAATGCCGGTCGATGTCGCCAGCCTTTCTGATTTACCTCTGAAAGCAGTCTAAGAATTTAATAGTGTTTTGATGTAAGGACTGCCGGTCGAGGTCGCCAGCCTTTCTGATTCACCTCTGTAAGCTTAGCAGTCTAAGAATTCAGTTGTGTTTTGGATGTAAGGACTGCCAGGCGAGGTCGCCAGCCTTTCTGATTCACCTCTGTAAGCAGTCTAAGAATTCAGTTGTGTTTTGATGTAAGGACTGCCGGTCGAGGTCGCCAGCCTTTCTGATTCACCCCTGTAAGCAGTCTTAGTATGCAGTAGTGTTTTGGTGTAAGGACTGCCGGTTAGGACGCCAGCCTTTCTGATTCACCTCTGTAAGCAGTCTAAGAATTTAATAGTGTTTTGATGTAACTTGTAAGGACTGCCGGTCGAGGTCGCCAGCCTTTCTGATTCACCTCTGCAAGCAGTCTTAGTATGCAGTAGTGTTTTGATGAGAAGACTGCTGGTCAGGTCGCTAGCCGTCCTCCCGTCTGCCTTTGAACAAACAACTTAAACTTAGCAGTTGTCTTCGAATGTTATTGAACGCACATTGTTGACGCTTCACACACTCTCAGAGTTTAACGACATTCACACTGGACGAAAGTCTCAATGACCTGTGTTACATTTCAAGGTCACAGGAGTTGACTTTGTGTGTCAGAAGATGGAAAAGTATCAATTTTGTAAATGTTATTGAAGCAAGAGCTTTTAAAAAAAATGTACACACATCCAGGGTTTAGTGACCACCAGACAAGATCAAAGTTGATGGAATCAATTTTAATTTAAAGGTTATAGCAAGGTCGAGCTTTGGTCACAAAAATGGAATCTCTTCATTTTCTGAGACAGTTTTGCAGCCAAAATGTATGGCTTCTGCAAAATGGCAGTGGTCGACTCCTTGCAAGAAAGTCAACGAAACCCGGTAATGTTCTAAATGGAAAAACAACTGAACCAAGGCTGACAACCCAAGGGGACCTGTGCAGAGAAACGCGAAAAGCACTACCAATTTAACATTTTATAAGTTGGGTTGAACTTGTCTTACTGCAAAAAAACAAAACAAAAAACAACATAATTATCACATGTTCAAGCGCAACAGCTTAGTTAATGACTTTGAACCATTTGGTGTCTGTGTAGGTCCGTGATGACGGGACTTCCGGAGACTAGGCCGGAGGGGTTTGGTCTGCCTAACTGGGACCTAGTCCTCATCCTCATAGGATCCTGGACGCTCTTAATCATTTGCAGCATCAATGGAATAGCAAGGAACACCAGCAAGGTATGTAAGTCTTCTGTGACTTGAAACACACTATTCGCTCGATGTCAATAAGAAGCGACAATTTCAGATTTTCGTTGTCGAGGTGTCCTGCAGATAATGCAAAAAGATGTAAAAATTAAACTTTTCTCAACTCTTTAATGGTCGGCCGTGAGCTTACTGCAGCACATCAAAACATGTCAATTAATCGTGTCACCTGGTCCTGAGAGCAATGAATACTGCCAAAAACGTCATCTAAGTTACTGTCCGGGCGTAATTTCGAAGAACAGAAAACTGTGTTAAAAATATACACGAGCTCTTTCTGATCACATGCACTATCATTTTAAATTATTTGACCACTTTTGCTGGTCCTGTAGTCATGTTTGTGCAGGAAGAAGTCCTTGTGCGTCGACACCATGACTTAAAGTAAATGTCCGTGGAAATATGCGCAAAAGCAGTAACTTCCTTCGGGATTATCATTTGATCCCATTTTCGAGATCATTTTACATGCGGAGAACCGAAATGTCTCGCTTGACCAGGATTTAAAGAATCTTCGAATTTCTGCAAATTTAGTATCATAATTCAGAGAAACAATTTATTCGACTTCGTTGAAAACACAATACCAAGGGCTTTGACGGTTATAGGTTTCCAAGTAAGATTTAGCTCCTGTCTTAATCTTACATTGGAATTTGTATGTGACCATATCCAAACGGCTATTGTCTTTTTATTATTCAATTTCAAACCTGACATGGCTGCAAATTGTTTCAAAACATCCATACATGCACAAAAGGATTGTTGAGGACTATCCATGAACAATGATGTATCTGCAAACTGTAACAACAATATTTCATCGTCTGATACTTTTATGCCTCTGGTATTCTTATTTTGACGAATCACAATTGACAAAATCTCAACACATATCAAAAATAAATAGGGAGATAATGGATCACCTTGTCTTGTACCTCTCATCAATCAAACCAACTAGAATATTTACCGTTCACATATATACAGACACACATAACGTTATGTTCTTATCAAAGGTAAATACCCATCGTCTCATATAATTACAAAAATTAAATGTACATAAACATTTCTCCATAAAGGACCAAGATACGTTATCGAACGCTTTCTCCATATCACAAAGGAAAAGCAGACCACGAACATTGTGTTTACTGGTATAACGAAGGGTATCATATAATAATCTGATTTTTTCAGCAATATATCTTCCTTTCATGAAGCTTTTCTTCCAGACAAAAAAATATCTCTCTTTATTTAAAAGTGTTAGGTGATGTACATTTTCATCAAATTTGCTATTCGAAACATCAGTGTCTACAACTGTAAACACGCTGCTTCATTCATAATAAGATCACTATCATGTAATACATCACCGTACTCATTATGTATAGAACACATTGTTTTCTGTACAAAATGTCTTTTCTCCAGGCAACAACAAAATTTGGTTTTCTTCTCACGATCACCAAATTGGTGGATGTTGATAAGTATGCCAGGCTAATGATGGTGATGGGGAGGAGGTTGGGAGTTGTGCCAGTTTGAATATGTGACATTTTCTTTGGGTTGAATAACTAAATGGATTGAAACAGACGCATGTTTCTTTCAGGGGCTAGATATTCTTTCGGCTAGCCGCTCGCGGAGCTAGGAGGCAAGAGTGTGTATTTATGACTACTGCAATTCTCTCTTGGCTGGCATTTCATATGATCAGCTATCTCGCATTCAACGAGTTCAGAACAGTGCAGCTAAGGTAATCCTCAGAAAGAAGCGCAGGGATCATAATACAACACTGCTGAATCATCTCCACTGGCTTCCAGTGCAACAGAGAATACAGTACAAGCTGCAGGGCACTCTCGCTTTCAACTACTTTCATGGCACCCTCCCTCCTTACTTGTCATCAAAACTCTTCTACTGCCCCAATGATAGACACCTCGCCCTTGACACGATCCCCGCAAAGGCCTCCAACTTCATCGTGGTGGGTGACTTCAACAGTCATTCACAGAGTTGGGGATATGACCACCTGGATCGGAGAGGAGAAGAGGTGGAGAACTGGCAGGACGACAAAGGTCTCATCCTTTTGAACAGTCCCTTTGACTGCCCTACATTCTACTCCAGAAGATGGCACACTACATCAACTCCTGACCTAGCCTTCTGCACGGAAGACATGCACCAGCTAACCAGCAGAGAGGTCGGAGAACAGCTAGGTGGAAGTGACCATCGGCCAGTCTTTTTGACCCTGGGCATGGAGTCCTGCACTGAAGCTTCCTTCCCACGGTGGAACTACAAAAGAGCGAACTGGTTCCTCTTTAGACACCGCACCAGCGAACTCACCAAAGACATCAGAGTCGAGGGTCGAGACATCAACATGGTGGCGAAGGACTTCAACATGAGCATCCTCAGAGCAGCGCGTGAGTCCATTCCCAGGGGTGCCAGGAGAGACTATAAGCCCTACTGGAGCAATGAATTGCAGGAACTGGATGATGATCTGGCAGACGCCAGAAGGGAAGCAGAAGTCAACCCGTCACAAAACAACAACATCCGCCTCCAGGAAGCCAAAGCCAAATTTCTCAAAAAGAAGCTACAGGCAAGACGGAGAAGCTGGCAAGAGAAAACAAGCTCTCTGAACCTTGAGAAGGATGGCAGAAAGCTCTGGAGGCTCACCAAGCAGTTGAATGATGAGAACACCAGCAGAGGAAAGATCACATTAGAAGAGAACGGGAAGGTGCTAACTGGAAAGCATGCTGCCAACCAATTTGCTGAAAGCTATGCAGCTGAGAGCAACCTCCATGTTAGCCCCGAGAAACAAAGAGAAGCAAGAAGAGAGAAAAGAGAGAGACCTGCCAGACAGTCGACAGTGGAAGCCATGAGTCAACCACTCACACTCCACGAGCTGCACTCAGCTCTGAAAAAGTCAAAGGCGAAGAAGTCCCCTGGCCCAGACGGCATCACCAACGAGATGCTAACCCACCTTGGTAGTGCAGCAGAGAACAAGCTACTCGAGGTCTTCAACAGCAGCTGGCAAGAAGGATCGCTACCACAACTCTGGCGAGAAGCGATCATGATCCCCATCTTAAAAAAAGGGAAGGATCCAAAGAAGGCCACCAGCTATCGCCCAATCAGCCTCACCAGCTGTGTTGTGAAGACCCTGGAGAGAATTGTGAACGAGCGCCTCAGGTGGTACCTGGAATCCAGGAACCTCCTCGCCCCTGAACAAGCTGGATTCCGACAGTTCCGCAGCACTGAAGATCAGGTCACTTACCTGGCGCAAGAAGTTGAAGATGCCTTTCAGGAACAGAAGCTGGTCTTCGTCACCTGGATAGATCTTCAGAAGGCCTTTGACAAGGTCTGGAAAGATGGACTCCTTGTAAAACTGCTGAGGAAAGGCGTGTCCAGCAACATGTACCAGTGGATTCGCTCTTACCTCTATAACCGCAGGGCAAGAGTTAACGTCGACCAGACCAAAAGCAAGAAGTTCATCCTTCGTCATGGCGTCCCTCAGGGCGGAGTCCTCTCCCCCACACTCTTCCTTCTCTTCATCGACGATCTGGTGTCTGAGATGCCCAAGGGGATCAAAGCTGCTCTCTACGCAGACGACCTTGTGATCTGGTGCAAGGAGGAGCACGCAAGTACTGCCACCTACAGAATGCAGCAAGCGGCAGATAGGCTGAACGCATGGGCAGAAGATTGGTGCGTCTCCATCAACAAGGAGAAATCCTCCACCACCCTATTCACACTGTCGCCAAAGCAGAAAGCCGGAACCATTAGGCTTGGTGGAACTCCTCTGAGAGAGGATGAAGAAGCAACGTACCTTGGTGTCACCTTTGATAGACGGCAGACCTGGAAACCACACATTGCACAGGCAGAGACGAAGGCCCGGCGCAAGCTAGCCATACTCAGGAAGCTGGCAGGTACCACCTGGGGAGCGAACGAGAAGATACTGAAGACAGTATACCAGGGAACAATCAGACCCCACCTCGAGTACGGCTCCACAGCGTGGTCAACCTCAGCCAAGACAAACCTGCAGACCCTTGACCGTGTGCAAAACCAGGCCCTCCGACTCATCACCGGTGCAATGAAATCCACGCCCATCAAGGAAATGGAGAAGCTTACCACCATCCAACCCCTCTGTCAGAGAAGAGAAGCCAAGACTATGGTACAGGCCGAGAAGCTCAAGTGCCTACCCGACCACCCCATGAAGCACAGACTGAGCAACCTCACCAAGAACCGGCTTAAACGAAGCAGTTTTGTACACGAGAGCAAGAGACTTTCTCGACAGTACAGGGAAGTCCTTCCACAGAACACTCTACCTCTGACTCAAGAAGAAGAGGAAACCCCCAAGGCAACAGAGAAACCAGGCATCCAGATCTGCACCAGTGTTCCACATGTTACCTCAGGAGAAGATCAGATTGACACAGCTCGACAGGCACTCACCTTAGCCCTGATCGACGAACAGTACCCAAAAGAGGCGTGGATCCATGTATACACCGATGGATCAGCAACTAACGCCGTGCTCAATGGAGGTGCAGGCATTCTCATCCAGTTCCCTGGGGGACATACAGCTACATCCAGCGTTGCCACTGGCAAACACTGCACAAACTATAAAGCAGAAGCAGAAGCTCTCATGCAGGCCGCCTCCTTCGTTCAGGACTCCGCAGACCCTTGCTACCAAGTTGTCTTCCTCTCGGACGCCCTTTCAGTCCTTCAGGCCCTAGAGAACGACAAACTCCCACAGCTGGCCAAAGCATTACAGATGGTCAGACAAACCAGAAGAGTTGTCCTCCAGTGGATACCAGCACACTGTGGGATACCAGGAAATGAAAGGGCAGATGAGCTGGCAAAAGAAGGAGCCGTGGAAGACCAACCTGAAAACAGTGTCAGCTTTAGTGAGCAGAAGACAATCATCAAGGCATTGATGAGGCCAAGGTCAAACAGAGATGACTACCACACAATGTCCAGAGAGCAGCAAGTCAACCTCATCAGGCTGCGTACTGGCCACAACAGGCTCAATGCTCACATGAACCGAAAGTTCAAGCTGGCGCCATCACCAACCTGTGCCTGCGGTCAAGAGGACCAAACAGCGGAACACATCTTACAGCGATGTCCCTTACTAGATGAGGAACGAAAAGAAGTGTGGCCGTCACCAACTCCCTTGCAGACCAAACTATACGGCAGTCGACAGGAGTTGGAGAAAACGACAACATTTATCACCAGTGCTGGACTGATTGTGTAACCTCTGCGAACGCCAAGAAGAAGAAGTCATCAAAACTGACAAAGTACTCTCCAACTAGGTCCCTGAGGTCCTCATCCCAGCTGCTCCTCACAGTCCCTAAAATCAGCTGGACAAAGATCATTCAGATATCAAGTCCCTACACTCTGGAACTCACTTCCCCTAGCTGCGGTCCGTCAGTCTCCTTCACTACCATCATTTAAGATTAAACTGAAGACTCACCTGTACAAATCTGCCTTTTACTATAATGAACAAAGTAATTAGGACATTGAAGCTGTGGTGTAATGTGTGCATGTGACTTGTGAGTGAATGTGCTGAATGATAAGTTTGCTTGTTGACTAGTTGTTGGTTGTTTAATTCTGTTTTAGATTTGTACGCTTTTATGTGAGTTCTGTTTAATTGTCAGACTTTTTATGTGTAACTATGTGTCTATTACTTATCTTTCGTGTTTTGTTGTTGTTTGTTTTTTCATCTTTTTAAAAACAATTTTCCTAGA
Source organism: Littorina saxatilis (assembly GCF_037325665.1). Classification (NCBI taxonomy): domain Eukaryota; kingdom Metazoa; phylum Mollusca; class Gastropoda; order Littorinimorpha; family Littorinidae; genus Littorina; species Littorina saxatilis. The sequence goes on from NC_090254.1 coordinate 22,680,644, forward strand.
TTATCTTATATAACTATAAGTGGTCGTTGTCTATGAATTGTTTTTGGCTCACGTAAGTGTAGCCTATGCGATCGTAACTTTGTCTGTCTGTGCGTGCGTGTGTGTGTGTGTGCGTGTGTTTGTGCGTGTGTATGTCTGTGGTAGAAACTCTAACATTTGAAGACGTCACATTACATTGACGTCACATTATGACGTAAGAGGGTTAGACGTCACGCGAAGGAAGTACTGAAAGTCTCGGTCATTATTATTTTGAGCGGGCCGAGACTCTGTTGGCAGTCGTGTCCCTGTAAGTAGGCTACATGCAGACAGACAGATCTAGATCTAGTGTCTCGCTTTCTTGCACAGTTTCACCTATGCTCTTTCTGTGTGTGTGTGTGTGTGTGTGTGTGTGTGTGTGTGTGTGTGTGTGTGTGTGTGTGTGTGTGTGTGTGTGTGTGTGTGTGTGTGTGTGACGGAGTGATTGAGTTTGTGTTACTGTTTGTCGATTTCTTACGTGAGCCTTGATGGCTTCGCCTCTTGTTAATGCTTGTATGTTATTTCTTACGAGAAAACTTTTTGTGTAAAATGTTAAATTTTAATGTCTAATGTAAAGCGCCATGAGACTGCCATTCGGCGGTGAACAGCGCTATAAAAGAATGTTTTATTATTATTTATTATTATTATTAAACAGTTTGATGGCTAGCTTCGCAAGAATTAAACACCATTGGTTGATACCGAAAAAGTCGTCTGCACAGGTCAGTAAACAGCCATGGACAGCCAATCGAATTGGCAGCAGTGTGGCCGCCATGTTTTCTCGCCTAGCTAGAAAGCCCGAAGTTAACTTGCGTTTTAGGCGAGAATCCTAGTGTCCCTTGCGGCGAGAGTTGCCCAAGAAACGGTACTTCCTTGGCAAACTCGCCAATTCTTGCCTGTAAGAAACGGGGGACAGGTCACACAAGGAGTTCTCTTTAACATTATTTTATGAAGCTGAAACAGCTCCTTTTTATTGGGGGGGGGGGGGGGGGTGATTTGATATGCCATCAAAACTACACAAGATACGCCCTGAGCATTAAGGTGTCAGCCACTCATCCCCTGGTCACACATGACAAACTCGGAAATCACCATGTTTTGGGAAAAAGAAGGTGGAGAATTTTATGGGTTAGAAAAGGTGAGTGAAATGGCTTTGGGGAGGCAGAAATAGAGAAGAGACAAGAAAAAGATCCTAATTAGGTTCACGGCATCGAGAGTGATGCGACCTTCTCTCAGAAGTTAGTAGAGAAGGCTCCCCCATCCACCACCCGGGGGACGCGCCTCTACGCCAATTAGGGGGCGCGAAGGGGGAGGGGGGGGGGGGGGTTGCGTCATAGGAAGTAAAATCCTCTGGGGTTTGGGGTCTTAAAAGGAAGGGCGTCTTCTAAGGGGCGATGTGGTTCAGGGAGGGACAGGGGTAACGAAGGCAAGTCGTGTGCAAGCATTTGCTTTTCTAGTTGTGATCTGTTTCGACCATATATTTTTGTTCTTTTTTTTTTTTTAATATAAATTGCGTTATTTTTGTGAGAAAACAAATTTTAAACAGCTACTGAAAAATAAAAGTTATAGCAGCAAAGTTGCGAAAGCAGGAAAAGACAATTCGACATTTCGAACATGGCAGTAGCCTCCCTTGCGTTTGGCCGACTTCTTGAGACTCGATCGATCGGGTTGATGGTTTCTACTGTTCCGAAATAAAACGCGTTAAAATCGTTTTCGTAAGATTTGACTGTGATATCCACATTTATCAGTCCCAATGTCTCAAAAGGCTGAATCATATCTGATCTCGGCTCACACCTCGATTTCATGATTTCAGCTTTCTCGACATTGGGACTGATAAATGTTCTTTCTTTCTTTCTTTATTTGGTGTTTAACGTCGTTTTCAACCATTCAAGGTTATATCGCGACGGGCTGATAAATGTAGATATCACAGTCAAACCTAACAATAACAAATATTTAACATTTCAATATCAATCAAGATAATTATAGCGCTCATCTTGATGTCTCACGCTGTCTTCTTAAAAGCTCAGTCAGATTCTTCTGTTTATAAGAGCATCCTCTGATCGCGCAGCTCCTACCCTCTCCAACAGAATATTGTGGATGCATCAAGAGACCCCAAAACAAGACAAGTGTTGACACGCGAAGAAGTTTCGATTCTGCAAGCGGAAGTTGCAATCATTAAATTTTTAAACAAAACAATCAAAAAGCATCAGTTATGACTGTCCCGTTAGAAACCGCGCACAAGTCGAGAATCAAAAAAGTGTTTTTGGGAACTTTTCAAAATGTACTGGTGGCTCCTTATTGACATTGGGTGTATTTCACACACACACATACACACACACACACACACATACAAACAAACACACACACACACACACACACACACACACACACGCACGCACGCACACACACACATAACCCTGCGAGCGCATGCGCGCAAGCACGAACGCAGGCACGCACGAACAGACACACACTCGCAAACACACACACACACACAAACTCGTACACACACACACAAACTCGTTCACACACACACACACACACACACACACACACACACACACACACACACACACACACACACACACACACACACACACACGAATACTAAACAGCCTTATAAATATATACGGCGTTGATCACCTTATAGGCTATGCTCACATAACTATGAACGGTTTTAAGTCGTTCTTCTGATGCAGATTCTTCCCATCACGGTCTTGGGCCCGTATTGCTTCCTGATTCTGCTTCTGATCAAAGCAGCAACGCAGTATGGTGCAGCTGATGGAATGCTTCTGCTGTTCCATCCTAAACCCGAGGATTGGAATCACATGTTAAGCTTAACGGTACAGTTCACATTTTGTAAATCAGGCTTTGGTACGAGAGCTATGCTGTTGAAGATTTTTGATAGTGACTTTTTTTCACCAAACCTGTATAGAGGTAGAGCAGTACCTTTAACAAAATCCAGGTTGAAGAGATTGCTCAATTTTGGGGCTTCACCATACCATTTTGAATAGACGTCGATTGCGCGTTTGATCTCCTTGGTCATAATAATTATAAGAAAGCTGATTAAAAAAGCCCAGAAGTGTCTGGGACGGCTGTCAGTAAATCTATAATCATGCTTTTACTGTGTGCCTATTTTTCACCCTTTCAGAACCAGTATTGGAGAAAAAGTCTCATCCGAGCAATCACAAGAGTCTCAGTAATGAGCAGTGTTAGGCCATCCCGGAAGCCCGTCCGATACAAAAGTAACGTTCAGGATTTCAAGGAAGTTATTAAAACTAGCCATGTTTAGGATGTGGTGACCTTCAGACATGATCCAAGTGTGGTTGACCATGGTCAAATTTAAACTCCAGAGAGGGTCATGTTGAGGTCAAAAATGGAATTCCTCAAGTAGTTTGAAACTAGGGCTATTAAACTTCAACATTTGTTGGTATTTGATGCAATCAAGACATGTCCCAAGTTTGATTGACTTTCGTCAAATCCAAAGGTCATTGTTGGGTCAAGTACGGGTCGACATACGGGTACAATTTTTATATGATCTTGAATGATGTTGAAACTTGAGATTTGAAACGTAACATACTTCTAGGATGATACATATGATTTTTCAGACGGGAAATTGGAGAACAAAAAAACGCCCTGCTATTAAATAGAATAGCAACTGGTAAATGCATTATGACAGCCTGAAGCTTTAGAATTTTTTCAGTGATTAGCTGGAGCGTGGAGTCATTTTTTGTGACGGAAGAAATCCATGGTTTTTCAACAAATATTGTTACTAGGTCTAAAAAGGAGAATCAGTGTGTCTTGTTATGCTTTTTTTGGTGCTTAAAAGTACATCAAAATATTGTAACAAAATGAGCAAATACTCAGTTTAAATTTTTCGTGCCACCTCTCACCTTAACCGTTTGCTTTTTCTTTTCCGCAGTCTTGGCTTACTGCAGCAACACTGTCCTTATTTTCACTGAGCACGGGAGACGGGTCACTCATCACGTATGGAAGCTACAACCAGTTTAACGAAAACCCTCACAGGTACATTTTTGAACATTAAACTGTCTCCCTTGGTTGAATCTTAGAGTTACCCTAACAGCACCGCATATGAGGCCCATATCGGCCCCATGTTATTTTGCACATGTCTTCTGGGGCCCAGTTGGCCGATCTGGATCCAATATGGGTAGCATCTGGGTTTACCACGAATGGAGTGGAGAAATGCCTCCCACGTTCACCCCATATATTCCCAAAATATAGCAGAGCTACCCAGACAGCACGCCAAGACGTGCCCCAGATTGGCCCCATATCTGCTCACATATGGGGCTGATCTGGGCAAACCATATAGGACCCATACTGGAAGCAAAAATGATATTGGTGTTGGTCCTATGTGGGCAATACACATGCTCCACACAATATCCCTCTTTGGGCCAGGATGCATCCAACATGCAGCCCGTTTTGAGCCAGGGTGCACCCCACACTGGGCCTGGATGCACGCCACATGTGGCAAGCATTCGACCAGGGTGCACCCCACATTGAGCATGGTTGGGGCCAATTTTGGCAACGCATATATACATGTAGGACCCATACTGGAAACGCAAATGGTATTGGTGTTGGTCCTCTCTGAGCAACACACATGCTCCCCACATGTGGTCCAATTGGGCCAGGATGAATCCAACATGCAGCCCGTTTTGAGCCAAGCCGTACTCCACATTAGGCCCGGATGCACCCAACATGCGGCAAGCACTGGACTAGGGAGTTGCCAGCCCTTGGCTTCCATAGAGCAACAAAATTCAGACTCTCCATTACTTTCTTCGAAATCGCAAAACATCCAGCGCAGGAAGATGGATACACCGTGTTTTTAGGCTGCACCAGCATCTATGCTGCAGACACTGCCGTCTACAACGTGTCATTTGTTCCACGGAAATCGAAAACAGACTACCTTAAACCACAGGTGGAATAACGACTCGGTCGCCATTGCTATGTCCGGTCAGCTAGCCTTTTGCCCGTTCCCACAAGATATCCCCGAGCGTGTTACACCGTGATGCACGCTGTGGTACACCAACTGAATACATATTAGTCTCACAGACAAAACACAAACACAAACATCAAAGTCTTGCCAGTTGGGCATAACACAGGCAGCCCCAGTGACACACGTGCTGAACGATATCTGTTTGGTTTAAATACAATTTTATTCAAAATTCATCACATGAATTGAAAACAATTGAAAATATACAGGGTAGTCCAAAAAAAGCGCCCTATTTTCTTTTTGATCTCATTTTTAAAAATTTAGAAAATGTCTTCACCAACCAATAGCAGAATGATGAAAAATTATGTCTTGCAAATTTGGTAGAAATTTGCCTGTCCTGAGCAGTTGATAATATAATAATATATTAAAACTAATAATGATAGCTTATATAGCGCGAACCACAGTAAGATATGCTGTCCGCACTTTACATATTAACTATCAATAAAACCATACTATTTAAACATCAACTACACATACATTCTTACAAAATAACGTAACAATAAACTTACAGCAACACATTATCCACTTATTCTCTATCTAACCTCCTCTTCCCTGGCGATAGGCCCATTTCACGACGTACTGATTTCCCTTGGCCACCCTACTCCCAACCCACCCGACTACTTTCTGTGGGGGTACCCAGGACAGAATATGCGGCAACAATCCCCAGACCCTGGCAGCTCTGCAGGACGAAATCAGAAGGGAAATCAGGCGCATACCAGCTGACAGCTGTCATGATTGGACGAGTCATGGACAATTTCAACGTTCGTGTTGCAGCAGTTCTTCTACGAAGAGGAGCCTGGATAGAGCATATTTTCAACTACTAAGGACAACCAAATTTCGACCAAATTTGCAAGACATAATCTCCCATCTTTCTGCTATTGTTTGGTGAACACATTTTCTAAATTTCTCTTCGCAATCAAAAATGAGATCCCCCCAAAAATAAAGCGTTTTTTTGGACCACCCTGTACAACTAGGACACGCACTCAAGGTAAAGCAAATATCTGTTTGAAAGCCCACCGTGTCAGTCACACCCACCTTTTTCCAGTAACGACACGACAGACAGTAAATTATATGAAACAACGAACACCGATGCAGTGTGACATTTATAGCGAAGGAACAGACTAGGAAATAGACAGCACCGAGCAGTTTTGGGAGGATAGCAGTCATTATGTTCAACCCTGACTCCTAAATACAGAGACATTACGAATAAGTGTGCCCCAAACCCAGTGGTCAATAAAGTAGTGCTCGATTATCGGTATGTGGGGTTTATCCGAACTCAGTATGGGGTGCAGCTCGGTCTAATGATGGCCGCGTTTGAGGTGCATCCGGGCCCAATATGGGGTGCATACATGCTCCATGTGGGTTGCATGCAGGCTCAATGTGGGGTGCACCTGTGTGCAATCGTCCCCCTATGTGAGCACATATGGGGCCAATGTGGGGCACATCTGGGCGTGCTGGCTGGGTAAAGCCAAAGAAGTAACATTATTACATGTGGGAGTGATCTGCCCCTGGCTACCAGCGAGCAGCAAGATTTTGAGCTCTCCCTTTTTTCATCCAAAAGTTCTTCCTTCGTTCCTGCATGATGGACATTCCAGGACTACCAGTTGCCTTAGAGTCTGTTCTGCAGACTCTGGCCTCGAAGTGCTCCCGGTCTTCATGGGACGTGCACAACAAGGGGAAAACTACGACACTCGTCTTGAGATGGGACAGTACAGACGTTGCGGGGAAGACGGTACTTTGAACTCAAAGCCATGACGTTCCCTACACAAGGCTTTGATAACGAACGGATAAGGGGCGTAACTCCTTAGTCATATTACAGTTGAAAATTCAAAGCAAGTCTCGTGCGTTTCGATTCATTCAAACATTTAAAATCATCACTGGTTCTGCACCTTCATATCTGTCTGAACTCGTAAACCTGTACGTCCCTTCCAGATCGCTGCGCTCTGCCGCTGACACTCGAATGTTCCGAATTCCAACAAAAAAAAGAAAAGTACATGGACAACGCGCATTTTCATTTGCTGCTGTTAAAACATGGAACTCCCTTCCTTATTCTGTCAGACATAGTCCATCCTATTCTTCTTTTAGATCAAATCTGAAAACGCACCTGTTCACACAGCATTTTCTAGACTAACCAGTAACTCCCAAACTGTCTGGTGACCCCTGCAGCAGCCAGTGATCTGGAAATCGTGTGCTGCTACTTTTTTTCTCTTTTCCTTGTGCAAACTACAAATCGGTTTATCTAGTTAGATAAATGGATGTGCATAAGCACGAGCTTGGTTTTGTGATTATATCTGCGGCTTTTTTGTGTGTACGCCATGTATGCAGATTGTGTAGGTATATTAGTATTCATGTGTGAGTGCATGTGTATGTGTGTGTGTTGTATGTATGTGTGTGCGCCTGTCTGTATGCGTGTGTGTGTGTGTGTGTGTGTGTGTGTGTGTGTGTGTGTGTGTGTGTCTGTGTGTCTGTGTGTATCTGTGCATGTGTGTGGTGATAGCATGTGTGTGTGTATGCGCACGCGTATGTGCGTGCGCACGCGTGTGTTTGTTTGTGACTGCATGGATTTAAACGATGAATTTGCTTTTGTACTCCTGTTCTTTTTGTGTCTTAATGCTGTATTTTGGTTTTGTACATGTGTATAGCAATGTCATTGTAAAGCGCTTAGAGCTTCTAGGTAAGCGCTCTATAAGTTTCCATTATTATTATTATTATTATTAAAGATGCAAATATTTTCGTTGTTGATACAAAGGGACTTGACGCTCACTTTCTGCACGCTGAGAACGCCACTTCCTACAGTGACGCTGAGAACGTTCAAAAATACCATCAAAGTATTAATTCTGCCCTACAGCGTTTTAGTTGGTCCATGATGGGTCCAACCATTTGTTTTCCTAATTTATGTCAAACCTCAGATGCCAAGAAATTGAGTGAAGCCGACCCGCTTTGAATTTTTAACTGTAATATGACTAAGGAGTTACGCCCCTTATCCGTTCGTTATCAAAGCCTTGTGTAGGGAACGTCATGGCTTTGAGTTCAAAGTGGGAAGACGGGACCGACGACGACTGAACCGAGACAGGTGTGTTGTCCTTCGGCGTCATCGCTCGTACTGACACAAGTAGCGTTTGCGGGGAGAACGAGCGCCAGTGGCCTGAAGAAGAAAACTCCTGGACACCCGAACGAATGGTTTTGACACGACTTGTAGAGGCCTCGGGGCATGTTTTGGGTGGTGCATGGGGAACACGCATTTCAGTGATATGAATTATTCGTCTTGCACCTGGTACTTCCAGGTCTGTGACCTGATAAAAAAAAACCAGCTGTTGCGTGTTAGCCCATACATTTTATGTGTGTGTGTGTGTGTGTGTGGGTGTGGGTGTGTGATGTGTTTGTGTGTATGTGTGTGTGCGTGCGCGCGCGCGCGTGTGTGGGTGTGTGAGTGTGCGCGGGTGCATGTGCGCGCGCGCGCGTGTGTGTGTGTGTGTGTGTGTGTGTGTGTGTGTGTGTGCCCCCTGCGATTTGTAAAATGTTGTACAAATCACGTAAATGCGCCCGATATTTAACTCATCATCTCCAAAGTGAAGGGATCTATTGAGAAAAAAAATGTCATACTTTTTTGTCCCATCGCTTGGAAATTCGGGTCGCTTCCTCCCAGTGGAAAGCTATCAGTAACAGAGTCACGCTACCCCAAAGTCAAGGGATCTATTAGGCCCGTTTCGCCGTTATCCCATTTCACCCCCATCCCATTTTCGCGACATTTCACAGGCCAAGTGTCATTTTACCACCATAGTGCGGTTACCGTGCCAAAAATCATGCTTCAACACACCAGTTTTTGCAACAACATTTTTTTTTGCGGGAATGTTCTCAAGACAGTCTGGTTAGTGCCCAGTGCAAAATCTAAGTTTCAAACTATCGGCACAATCGAGAAATGTGCATATTAGTGACGTCATACATTAGTGGAAGAAGACACTGTTTTGTTCTCCAAGATAAGCCTATCATGTTGCATCTCGTTAGAAAGATCTCGGCTCAGAGGACTCAGAAATGCAGCTATCTATATCTATAATTATACGGCTTGTGTGTGTGTGTGTGTGTGTCTGTGTGTCTGTCTGTCTGTCTGTCACTTCGCGATGCACGGCCAAAGTTCTCGATAGATCTGCTTCAAATTTGGTGGGCATATTCAGGTAGACCCCGGACACAATCTGGTCGATGAAAATTTCCAACACGTGCTCTACGCGCGGCGCGGTGAACCGATTTTGGTTTTTCTGTAGATTCATTCCCAGTAACTCTTCCTTATCTTCTCCAGTGTTTTGCGCGTTTATCTCCCTTCCTTCGTGTGGCGTCAATCACGTCAACACGTGCTCTAAGCCGGCGAACCGCCACGCTGCATACTCCGTCTCGCGATCCACCCGGCGAAGCGGGTAATCATCTAGTTTAATATCTATGACGGCAGTAGTTGACACAAAACGGGTTGAAAATAGAATCCGCGTGCTTTTTTGCATAAATACACACACACACACACACACACACATACAAGCATATGGTCACAAACGAGGACTTGCTAATACACACATACATGCATATGGTCACAAACGCGGACTTTGAGAAGGCACATATCAATCGGGAACCAAAGAAGAAACAGAGTTTAACGTCTTCAGAAGCTCCAAAACAAGTTTTTGGCGCCAAAAGATTTGATGGCTCATTTTGCCGCAATTTTTTTTTGTTGTTGTTCAAGGTTTGGCCTTCGTCGAAGATTGCTTGGCCAAAATTTCAATCAATTTGATTGAAAAATGAGGGTGTGACAGTGCCGCCTCAATTTATCGCAAAAAAGAAAAAAAGTCCGGGGATATCATTCCCAGGAACTCTCATGTCAAATTTCAGAAAGATCGGTCCAGCAGTTTAGTCTGAATCGCTCTACACACACACACACACACACGCACACACACACACACACACACACACACACACACCACACCCACATACACCACACCCTCGTCTCGATTCCCCCTCTAGGTTAAAACATTTAGTCAAAACTTGACTAAATGTAACAACAACAACAAAACCAACAGAACATGGATGTGTAGTTTATCCATTCTTTAAAGACATTAAGAACATCTAGGAAAGTTGAGATCACAAACGGGTGCTATTATCCGATGTAAAGTGTGGACATTTGGAGCTTATAACTGGAGTTTTCTCAGAACACCAGGGGGGGAGGGGGGGGGATTATAATACGCTTTGATGCAACGTTTTATACATGTGTTAGCCGTGTTTGTTTGTACCCAGGAACGTACTGACTGGTGCTGGTGTGGACTTGATGAGCAGTCTGCTGTGCTGTGTGGTCGTTGCTTTGGTTCTGGGTCACTACAGTCACCTCTTGGGTGACCTCTACAATATCAAAAAACTCACTGGTCAGTAATTGCCGCACATAACTATTCCTCAAGCTAGGATTGACGTATTCCGAAAGTAACTCTGTCGGAGTCTGCGTGCTGCTTAGCATAATTAAAGCAGGTTATTCCATGTACCAACTTTAATTTTACTGCCGCATAATGCCTTAATAACTTCGAGTTAGCTCGCCTTAGGCTTAGAGAATTATTGAAGCAATGTTGTTTGTTTTTACATTTAGTCACGTTTTCACTAATTGTTTTAACATAGACGGGGAATCGAGATGAGGGTCACGGTGTGTGTGTATGTAGAGCGAGTCAGAGAAACTACTGGACCGATCTTCATGAAACTTGACATGAGAGTACCTGGGTATGATATCCCCAGACATATTTTTCATTTTTTGGATAAATGTCTTTGATGGCGTCATAATTATCAGGTTTTTTGAAAAGCTTGAGGCAGCACTGTCACGCTCTCACTTTTCAAACAAATTGGTTGAAAATTTGGTAAAGTAATCTTCGACAAAGCCTGGACTTTGGTATTGCATTTCAGCTTGGAGGCTTATACAGACCTGGTTACTGTACGAAATTTGCGTACAATCTTACGAAATTGAAGACCGCTGTACGATTATACGCCAGACATTAAAATCATACGCAAAACAAAACAAAATAAATAAATAAAAAAAATTAATAATAAAGAAAATATAAAAAAATAGAAGTCTGAAGAGGACTGTGTGAGCCTAGAAAGCAATGTGTAAAGAGGACTGTATGAGACCAGAAAATACTGACCAGTGCAGTGACAGAAATGAAGGGCTGACTCAATACTGCTGACAGCAGCTGATGCAAATTTTCCTCAGAGGTCAAAAATAAAAATTATGTTTTTCTATCATTCGTTTTGTGTCACATTTTCAAATATCTAATAGTGTATGGGTTTTTGTTTTCAACAAAAATGTTTTAATTTACTTTCAGCACAAATTCTTTCTTACATGTATTTACAGTCTTTAAATAATGGGGTTTGAGGGGGGAATAAAGCACAGTGTGTACCGCGAGAATGAATTGTACACCTTAAAATTCTGATTGTACACATTTTTAGCCTCATTTGTACACCAGGAAATTTTAGTGGTAATCAGGTCTGCTTAACAAATAGTTCATGAGTTTGCTCATTAAAATTGTCATCAAAATCGATATTTCGCAAACAGATTTAAAATTGATTGCATCGTATTCTTCATCAAATTGTAAATCTAAAAATATACAAATATACAAATATGTCATTTTTACTCTTAAAATGTGATTACATTCAACGAAATAGGTTAATTAGTACTACGACTAAAATCCAAGAAATCGATCCAAAAATGATTTCATCTTATTCTTTATATTGACCTGATTCCAAAAACATATAGATTTGATGTTGTATTCAAAACAAACTCAGACAGAATACAGGAAAGCGCTTTCCTGCTTACCGCAATACGCTACCGCGCTATTCTGGCTTATCAATTTCACTTCGTTTTGCACGTGACAAGTGAGCGATAGCTTTGTCGCGGGGATTGACGAAGTTGTATTGTCTTGGTGAAAAAATGCAGTGCGTTCAGTTTCATTCCGTGAGTTCGAATGTATAGTAATTTCGCTTTACGCGACTTGTTTGTTTGTTGTTGTTTGTCTTTTGTCGGAGATGAGGATATAAACAGTGGCGATTTTGACGTCCGAGATTTCACTTTGGAAGAGAGGGTCAAGAAGAGAAGGTTCGGTTGGTTAAGTCGGTGTCGTTTGTCATTAAAAACATTCCATTGCGCCCTTTGAATCCTGCTTTGTGACATGGTGTTATTGGCGTTGTAGATATGCGCGTACTTTTTGAGGCCTTCCCCGCAGCAATGGCTACGTACAAGTGGTCCAACTTCTGGTCATTCATCTTTTTCTTCATGTGCTATCTGCTAACCATCGACACTGAGGTACTCTTTGTAATTGTCTGCCTGCCTATCTGTCTGCCCGCATGCATGTCGTTCTGTCTGTATTTCTGTGTCTCACTATCTTTCTTTCTCCATTCCTTTCTCTTTTTCTCTCTCGTTTTACATATAGTCAAGTTTTGACTAAATGTTTTAACATAGAGGGGGGAATCGAGACGAGGGTCGTGGTGTATGTGTGTGTGTATGTGTGTGTGTGCGTGTGTGTGTGTAGAGCGATTCAGAGTAAACTACTGGAACGATCTTTATGAAATTTGACATGAGAGTTCCTGGGAATAATATCCCCAAATTTTTTTCTTCTCTTTTTCGATAAATGTCTTTGATGACGTCATATCCGGCTTTTTGTAAAAGTTGAGGCGGCACTGTCACACCCTCATTTTTCAATCAAATTGATTGAAATTTTGGCCAAGCAATCTTCGACAAAGGCCGGACTTCGGTATTGCATTTCAGCTTGGTGGCTTAAAAATTAATTGATGACTTTGGTCATTAAAAATCTGAAAATTGTAACAAAACATAAAGTTTTATAAAACGATCCAAATTTACGTTCATCTTATTTTTCATCATTTCCTGATTCCAAAAACATATAAATATGTTATATTTGGATTAAAAACAAGCTCTGAAAATTAAAAATATAAAAATTATGATCAACAATTGTTTTTTCCAAATCAATTTAAAAACACTTTCATCTTATTCCTTGTTGGTTCCTGATTCCAAAAACATATAGATATGATATGTTTGGATTAAAAACACGCTCAGAAAGTTAAAACGAAGAGAGGTGCAGTAAAGCGTGCTATGAAGCACAGCGCAATTACCGCTACCGCGCCAAACAGGCTCGTCACTTTCACTGCCTTTTGCACTAGCGGCGGACTACGTTCAGTTTCATTCTGTGAGTTCCACAGCTTGACTAAATGTAGTAATTTCGCCTTACACGACTTGTTGTATTTATTGCACGCCCCCGAGACAGGTCTTTGATCGAAAATGTGGGTAGCCAACTTATCTTGTTTGTTTGTTTTTACTTCTCAATTACTGTTTGCTGTATATATACTCATAGGAAAAAGTTAGGGACCACTTACGCAAACAAACACAGCTTCCAAACCACCAAACAAAATTGAATCAAATTTGTAACATGTTTAATTCATTATCTCTGCGATCCTTTTCCAAAATATGGTGACATTTGATTTCATTCACGCATTACGTGTCAACAAGCTCTGAAACAACATGGGGGTCGAAAACAAAATTTGCAAGTTCCGAACAGTTCAGTAATGGGTGTGTCAGCCGCGTTTTGCGATGCCTTCTGCAGTCCTGTTCCGCATCGAGTTTACCAGCTTCCTGCAGAAGGCCTGAGGAATGGCCTGCCATTCGATTTGCAGGAACTGAAGCAGTTGCTGCAGGTTCCTTGGGGGTGGGTGGTTGTTCCTCACTCGCCTGTCCAGCTCATCCCACAGGTGCTCGATGGGGTTGAAATCAGGGCTGCAGGCCGGCCAGTTCATCCTGGTGACACCAGCCTGCTCGATGAAGTTGTCGACCAGCCTCGCTCTGTGAGGTGTCGCGTTATCGTCCTGGAACACAGCCTGCACACCAATCTGGTGTAGAGCGGGTAGAACCAAAGGGGCGACAATCTCATCTCTGTAGCGCTGGCCCGTCAGGTTGCCAACAATGTGGTAGAGGGGGGTTCTGTGTCGAAAACTGAAGGCCCCCCACACCATGATGAACCCCCTGCCGAAGGCCACCCTCTCCTGCACCAGACCGTTGTTGTACCGCTCACCCTGACGCCTCCACACACGAGCCCGACCGTCATGATGGTGCAGATTAAAGCGGGACTCATCGCTGAACAGCACATCGGCCCATTGCTGGCGTGTCCACCTGGCAGGGTTGTGACAGAACGCCAAACGAGCCTGGCGATGAGCTGCTGTCAGTCGTGGCCGTACAGCTGGACGACGTGATCGCAGGCCAACTTCGTGCAGGCGTTTGCGGATGGTTTTCGTGCTGACGTTGGTGTTTGTTGCCACCCTCAGCTGGCCCCTGATGATGTTTGCGGTGGTACCTCGCTGCTGCAGAGCTTGTCTTCTGATGAAGCGATCTTCACGCTGTGTTGTCTTCTTAGGCCGTCCTGACCTGGGCCTCTCCAGAACGCTGTTGGTGGCCTGGAACTTCTAATGCAGCCTGACCACGACATAATGGGACACTCCAAGTCGTCTGCCCACTTCTCGCTTGCTTACGCCGTCTTGCAGCCATGCGATGGCCCGGGCTTTGTTGAAGGTGGTCACCTTTCGTCTGGGAGGCATAGTGAGAAGATGGTGGCTAGCGGAAAATCGCGGGGCTATAAAGCCTAACTGGTGACAACAGTTCACGCTCAACACATCCTCCCTGCACGTGCATAACGAATTTTTCATCTTTCCCGCCCAGGCTTGCCCACGCGCCAGCGTAAACATGGTCCACTTTTTGCAGTTTGGCAGTTTCTGTCTCCTGCTCTTGCCAGGCCTCCGTGGATCCCGAGCAAGTTTCCTGCTAACACAGCATTGCTCACCCACTGATGTGTACGGCCTGACAGCCATTTGGTTTTATAAACTTAGGAACAAGGAGTTTGGCACAGATGAAGTCAGCTGTTTTTTTCAAGGGCGGTCCCTAACTTTTGCCGTTCAGAGGTTACAACACGAGTGGGTTTTTTTTTATATGGCTTGTATTTCAGTCAAGACCCAGCGGATGAATATCAAGGGACTCACGAGCCTCTGGCGAGTGAGTCCCTTTGATATTACCGCTGGGTCTTGACTGAAATACAAGCCATATACAAAATCACGAGTGTTGTAAACTGTATATCCCATGAAGATCCAAAAGACAACGTGTGACGGAAACATCAAGCTTTAGTTGTCTGTTCAGATGAGGCACCTCTGCACATACATTATTCTAAAGGCACGTCTGTTGATCTATGTCAAGTCGGTGCATAATGGTGGCTTGGTTGTCCCCGTCAGTTGAAAGCCTCTTACACGGATTTGACTGAATACCTAGTGGTTACACTCGCATCTCCTGAGATCTTGGACACCTTCATCGTCTATAAGGGCCTACTGCACCACAGAAGAGCTAGAAAAACTCGCAAATTGCATCGAACAGCTTGTCCAGAGAACAGTCGTAGTCGATGATGTACCGATAAGAACGTGTGTACCAGGTACACTGTAACTTCACATGAGCATAACATTGCTTCTCGAACGGACTGGGTTTTTAACGATTGCTAGTTTGACTTCTGTTCTAGTTGAGAGCACGAGCACACACACTCAAACACATACGGCTTGTCATGTTGATCACAAGAGAGAAACAGAACTGCGAATAGAAGGAAACATAACAGATTACATCCCCATAATATGACGCGATGGGCTGTGTCACAAAGATGTGAGTAGAATATTTGTGATGTGAAGCACGTCGTGGTTTTAACCTCCCTAAATATTGAAGTGCGATGCGTAGGGGACAAGAGAAGCGTTATCACGGGTTGTGTGCGTTGCACGAGAAAATGGCTTTAGCTTGTCATGAGTTGTGTTTACGGATGTGGGAGATAGAGCTGGTATTGAACTAGAAAGATTACAACGCTCAACATTTTCAACCAGGGAGGTTGTCAGCGTATGTCAGGCTTGTTCTGGGAACAAGTACTCTTTCAAGAGACGGGTCTCTTAAGGTAAATGATTTACTATGTTGTATATTATTGAAGTTGGAATACATAGCTGGAATGTAAAGGTTAGTGTATACAAAGTGCACTGAATTCTAGTGTGAAGTTTTAAGAGAATTCTTGTTGTGATTGTATCACGGGTTTTGTTGGGAAATGTCTTGAACATAAATGTTACGCATTTATGTTATATTTCAGACGGTGATGCTATGTATGGCAGTGTTAGTCATAGATTAAGTATAGCTTGGATATTGAATATGGACGGAATGTGAATGTAGAATGAACGAGAGAGATGTTACATGACTTTAGTTTAGGAAGAGGAGATGGTTTAAGAGAATGTTGTATTAAGACTTGGGTTAATTCTTTAGGAGTTTCCATGACGAGGGTTCATGAGGGCGTGAGCGAGGGACGGACCTCCCACGGAAGAGCGCGGAGCGATGGTGGAGAGCAAAGGACCACATCGGCGCAGATGGCTAGACGGCGGAGTCTTCATCGTTAACGGTCGTAGAGACGACGGTTATTTTCGCTAATGGCGGAAGTGTTTCTCGGGGAGAAACGTGAAAGGTGTGTGTTGGCACCTATAAGGAGAGTTTCTGAGAATTCATCATCTACGGGATTCAACGACACAAGGATGTGTAAATGACGACATGCAGTGAGCCGTGATACGAACTCGTGAGTGTCTGTCAGCACCTTATCTTGTGCGTTAATCTATCTTTGAGAAAGTATCTTTATACTATGTATTTACATGCATTGAGTGAATGCTATCTGTTTGTGTGACCTGTGTGCTCGAGAGTTTGGTTCGTATTGATGTATTTGAAGTCAGAATTGTGTTATATTTTGGTGAGGAAATAATAAGTCTGCATCCTCCCAAAATTCTGTGTTTGGAGTGTTTTGGTGTGAAGACTGAAGTCAGTGTAATAAGATAGGGCAGAACACGTTTACAGAAAAGTAAATCCTTGATTCACACTACAATCCACTTCATGACAGACTGACAGACTTCATGAAATCTATGACGCTGTGATGATAGTCTCGGCAAGACGAGACCAAAACTAAGCAATAGCACTGAACGACTCTCGCGCATGTTCTCAAACGCGTGGTGACCCCTTGCACATCCGGTCTTACAGGTACATTTGCTTTTGGAATGTCAAGGACGACAAAAAGTAGAGCCAGCTATGATGTATTTCGTGCACCCTTATTTATCCACAATTTTTATCCACTAAAATGGGGCACTTGCCTTTGGCTAGTACTTCTCCTAATTTGTTAGCCAGAGAGCAAATTGTACTCGCCAAACCAATCATTTCAAGCATTTGTTTCAGCAACTTTACTCGCCGATTAACATTTCTACTCGCCATTTACAGGTTTCTACTCGCCATGGCGAGTAAAATACTCACCACTTTCAGGCCTGAATTGCATTATTTTTTTCAAAATACGTCATGTTTGGCTGATGTTCTGTTTCTCCAGATTGTTGCAGTGTTTACACAATATGTGGTGCGTGCACAGATTACAACAGAACATGAGACTTTGACAATGATCGGACTATTTTCAAGAGCGAATGCATGTAAAACTCACATTGTAAACAGGCTTCCTGAGGCCCTGTACGGGATGTAAATAGACGTTGTGTTGATTCCAAAAGGATAACAACACACACGCCTAGGCGCATTAAGAGTGTGCTTAAGAAATTACAGACTGTTCTAGTGTAACTCATTACATTTAGTCAAGTTTTGATGTTCCTGTCCATTCGTCTCTTTTTTTGGGCCTAATATAACCTTTTCTATACACATTTCTTGCGAATGTCTTACGAATGGTTGCGAGTGCTTGCGAATGTGTACCGATCATTGCGAATTCCTTGCGAGCGCTACGAATACCTTTACGATGATTACGAAAGGCTTACGAATATGCCTTCCTTGCGAATATTAGGAGAATGTTGCAAATATTCGCAACAAGAGACGAATGGGGGCGAATAGTTAAGAACATTTATGAATGTCTTGCGACCATGTCCCGATCATTACGAATTATTGGCGAATTCTATTCGCAAGGGAAATTCGGCACAGTGTAAGAGCAGTATTACACACAATGCGAATTGCATAATCGCTTTATTCGTAAAATATTTGCAAATACTCGCAAGGCCACTCGCAACGTTCGTAATACGTCCGCAATGCATTCGTATATGGATTTGTATGCATTCGCAATGATCGGTAAGGCTTCGAATTTTCAATATTTTTTCCTGTCCATTCGTCTTTTTTGTGCCGAATACATGTTCATATTCGCAAGAATATTCGGCACAGTGTAAGACAGGCATTACAGAACGATTTAAATCTTCTCACGAAAAAAGCAGTTCTAACCTTAGGCCAACAAAAATAATAGTCTGTTTACGGTAACATAGGCCAACAAAATAGGGTCGGTAGGTCGGGATTTTTTATTTTTTTTCAAAAAACCCATATATTTAATTAAGTTATTTTGCCAAAAAAAAGAAGACTTTTTTTTCTTGTTTTTCCCCCCAAATGCCAAAATAAAGTCTAGGGTCGCGCGAAAAAATAGGGTCGGTCGGGATACCGTAAACAGACTATTTTTTTTGTTTTTGCCTTATGGAACACACTTGCAATAGCATTTAACAGCATTGAATGACACAGTTCGTTTGAATGGCTATTTAGCTTGCGTAAACCACACACCAGATTTCGTGGTTTATTTTACCCCTAAGCCATCGTGAACCCGTGTCACACACTTTCCTTTTTTTCACAATTTCGTCGTCAGTTTGTGATTTCAATGCGACTCGCTGTATCTGCAATAGCACGTTATTGTGTACCTCTGAATCTAAAATGCAACAAACGACTGCGAGTCACACGAACTTATTTGCGGCGGTTGGCTTCAAAGCAAGCGCTATGCAGAAAATTCGTCTGCTTGGGAAAAACGACCTTGCGAGACCTGCTTCTGGGCTCCCTTTTTTCAAACTTTCAAAACTTCGAATTGCTCCGCTCTTGTCTTGATGAAAAAAGAATTATTTTATAATTTAAGAATGTTTGAGTAACAAGCTGTCAATATATTAAATAGAACATTGTGTAATTTCTATATCAAGTAACAATGTTAAAACCTCCTTGCCTTGAACTTCTCTGCATTCATGAATGTGCTTCTAATCTGAGTTGTTGCGTTGTTTTCTGTCATGGCGAAGTTTGCCATTCTGGAGACATTGATGGCGTACCTACAGGATGATTTCTCATACATAAAACGTCACTCTGCCAAAACTAGAATCTTCTGCTGCATCCTCTTTTGTCTCATCGACATTCTGCTCATCTGTGAAGTGAGTATAATCATCTGCAGATCCATGTATTGTTCCGTTTTATTTTATGTCGATGCTTTGTTGCCCATGATTCCTGGCTACGTTTTTGGCTGAACCGTTCTTTTTTAGTGCGAAATGTTAAGCTTTATTGACTCACCTGAGTAATTGGTGAGTATTAGGATTCATATGTGTCCGGTTGTATGGCCGTCCGTCCGCCCGTCCGTCCGTCCGTCCGTCCGTCCGTTCGTCCGTCTGTCCGTGGACAAAAAGCTTAACGTTGAGGTTATCTCGGAAGATTTTAAAGCTAGACATCTGAAACTTTGCACACTGTTAGAGTTTGATGATTTCACGAAGTGACATCAATTTGGTTTACCCTCGTCAAATTTAGGGGTTACAGCCTTCGTTTGTTTCATAAAAACTTAACATTGAGGTTATCTCGGATGGTTTTCAAGCTAGAGCTTTGATACTATGCACACTTCTAGGAATCCTCGTTTTAAGACCTACAAAACCCTAATGGACATGACGACGGAGAGTCGTGTAAAGCATTTGCTTTTCTTGTTTTTGTGATATTTTCAAATCGTCTCGAGAGTACCAGTCTTCTTGGCGGTGAATATTGCTACTTTGGTCAACCAGGACTGATTTTAGGTGACCTGCAAAATGGTTTACCATTTTGTTGCATCATGTGACTACTTTGATCATCCAGGACTGACTTTAGGTGACCTACAAAACGGGTTATTACCTTTTAAGCGCATATATCATGACTATTTGACCAATCAGTTCTGATTCTAGGTGACCATCTTGATGTTATGACGGTCAGGCCGGGACCCTTTTGATTCATTACTCTAAAAATTTAGAAAGACAATCTGACAGTTTGAGTGAAAAATATCAAGGTAGCTGATTCTAAGGAATGACACTTTTTATCGTTAACAATAAACCCTCTACCCTGTTAAAATACCGAAAAGCCACGTGTGTCGGTTGGTGTGGGTATATATATACAGTCACCATCTATATTCTGAGAATGCCATGTAATTGTGCTCAGCACACTTGACAATTGCATCGAGTTTTGTTTTGGTCGAAATAAACCGGTAATAAACTGTTATTTTTGAAATGCTGATTGTTAGCAAATGACAACAGAGGTGTCTCGTAAAGTATATCAACATTCGCCTACCGGCTCATGTTAATATTCATTTCTGTTATCATTTGCTAACAGTAAGCATTATTAGAAATAACTCATAATCAATCAATCAATCAATCAATATGAGGCTTATATCGCGCGTATTCCGTGGGTACAGTTCTAAGCGCAGGGATTTTTTTAGATTTTTTTTATGCAATTTATATCGCGCACATATTCAAGGCGCAGGGATTTATTTATGCCATGTGAGATGGACTTTTTTTACGTAATACATCACGCATTCACATCGGCCAGCATATCCCAGCCATTTCGGCGCATATCCTACTTTTCACGGCCTATTATTCCAAGTCACACGGGTATTTTGGTGGACATTTTTATCTATGCCTATACAATTTTGCAAGGAAAGACCCTTTTGTCAATCGTGGGATCTTGAACGTGCACACCCCAATGTAGTGTACACGAAGGGACCTCGGTTTTTCGTCTCATCCGAAAGACTAGCACTTGAACCCACCACCTAGGTTAGGAAAGGGGGGAGAAAATTGCTAACGCCCTGACCCAGGGTCAAACTCGCAACCTCTAACTCGCTTCCGAGCGCAAGTGCGTTACTACTCGGCCACCCAGTCAGGCAGGAACCCTTTTTGTTTATCACCCGACAAAAACGAAGACACGCACAAATTTTAAATTGAAAGTATGAGAGTGACTTCTTTTAAGTTGCGTGGGTTTTGTTTCACATTTTTTCAAGAATACACTTTACCCTAATCTAATTTTGGCGATGGGAGTGGGTTCACAAAGTGGCAAGGCACCATCCACCTTCTCAGAATATTATGCTGTGCTCAGCTGGATTGAACATTGCAGGGTACTTCAGAAGAATCAAGTGAAATGGCCTCACTCAATTTACGTCGAATGTAGTTTAACGTCATTTCCTTACTATTTGATGTTGATTCTGAATCTGCCCCTTTCTCTTGGGCGTGACAAAGCGAAGAAATGCATGCTAATTTAAACCTAACGTGATATTGTCACGCCCTGGATCGTGGAACGCCTAGTTGTGTCCACCGCAGGTGCTACACACTTTTATCTCCCCCGCACGCGGAACCGGAAGCAGAGTTGAAATATTGCAAAAGAATTGCCCTGTGAAGGTATGTTATGGCAGATCACATTATCTATTATATATATTCCGAAGCAGAATTGCCTAGGCTATAAGTATAGGTTACAACACGAGTGGTTTTTTTTATATGGCTTGTATTTCAGTCAAGACCCAGCGGATGAATATCATCGGGAGACACGATCCATTTTTCAGCAAGACCGTATACTCGTAGCATCGTCAGTCCACCGCTCATGGCAAAGGCAGTGAAATTGACAAGAAGAGCGGGGTAGTAGTTGCGCTAAGAAGGATAGCACGCTTTTCTGTACCTCTCTTTGTTTTAACTTTCTGAGCGTGTTTTTAATCCACACATATCATATCTATATGTTTGTGGAATCAGGAACCGACAAGGAATAAGATGAAAGTGTTTTTAAATTGATTTGGACAATTTAATTTTGATAATAATTTTTATATTTTTAATTTTCAGAGCTTGTTTTTAATCTAAATATAACATATTTATATGTTTTTGGAATCAGAAAATGATGGAGAATAAGATAAACGTACATTTGGATCGTTTTATAAATTTTTATTTCTTTTTACAATTTTCAGATTTTTAATGACCAAAGGTCATTAATTAATTTTTAAGCTACCACGCTGAAATGCAATACCGAAGTCCGGGCTTCGTCGAAGCCAACTTGACCAAAATTTCAACCAATTTGGTTGAAAAATGAGAGCGTGACAGTGCCGCCTCAACTTTCACGAAAAGCCGGATATGACGTCATCAAAGACATTTATCAAAAAAAGGAAAAAAACATTCGGGGATTTCATACCCCTCTCATGTCAAATTTCATAAAGATCGGTCTAGTAGTTTAGTCTGAATCGCTCTACACACACACACACACACACACACACACACAGACACACACACAGACACACACACGCACATACACCACGACCCTCGTTTCGATTCCCCCTCGATGTTAAAATATTTAGTCAAAACTTGACTAAATATAAAAATGGAAATCAGTATCCACAAGTAGTTAGACTTTGACAAGCATGAAGATTCAAGCCCTTCTGTTGATCGTGCTTTGTGTTATTTTATCATTTTTAACGTGGGGGACAATATTTCTGACCTGTCTTGGTGAAATTTCTTCTCTTATTTAGTACACGAGAGTATAAATGGTAAGAAAACTGGCTGATCCAATGCAAAAATAAGTACTGGTCAGTATGATATAAACTTCAATACAAGAAAGTCATGGTTATCTACTATTTTAAGGCATTTATTTGGGGACACCTACCTCGTGGTTGGTCTTGCGGGGGACATAAAAGTGTGTAGCGCCTGCGGTGGACACAACTAGGCGTTCCACGATCCAGGGCGTGATTGTTGTGTGACAAAATATTCAGCTGTTAATATTCATGACGTTAGGAGTGATTGCAGGTGTGAGGTCACAGCATCGGATCAATCAAATCACTAGGCTGTCTATTTTTTCGGAACGCTTCGATAATTATTTTGGTCAAAATTAGCCAGTAATAAAGCCGGGAGTTCTAATATGCTGACTGTTAGCAAATGATAACAGAAATGTCTCAAGAATGATATGAATTAACATTCGCCATCGTTCTGTAAACCTCATTTGAGGCGTAGTGAGGTTTTAAATGTATCTAACCCCCATTTTTCAAACCAAAACCCTTATAACCAATGCAAGCATACACTCAAATGTATTCCATCCCCACCGCTCAAAAGGCCCGAAGACGCGAGGAGCAGACGCAGCGTGTGGGAAGAGCCCGTAAAAGCTCGCACCTGCCAGCATTCAGTTGAAACAAGATGACGATGATGCTAAAAATAGAAACTTCGGCTGATGACGTAGATCTGGGAGTGGGAGCGGAAACAGCAGAGCCCTCTCCATGGATCTAACTTTCTCCAAACACGAGTCAGCATGAGTAGATAAGCTTAGTTACTGCGTCGTTTACGGTTGCAATACTATCTTAGCAAACGAGCCGGAAATAAGTAAGCTTACTCACGGGTTCCCTAAAGTCTCTCACAGAAGGAACGCTTGGATTGACAACCAAAAGACCACCGAGCGGACACCATTTTGCCGACGATGCATTTAGTTTACAGACCAGTTCACAGCTCCCTCGTTCGAATCCGAACTCGGTTATCGTCCGAGTCGGAGGTTGATGGAGGATGCTGTTGTCGGCAAGATGATTTTCCTCCACCTTCCTTTCATTTTCTCGTGCATGAGGTTCGAACATATATGGTACAACACGATTGTGGTTCAACCACGGCTGTCGGCCATTATACTCTGCTCCCAGTGCTACGTCACAGGCACTTGGCTAAAGCTTCGGGAGTTCTCGGGTTTTCTCGGCAAAGTCCGGATCAGCAAATTTAGCACGTATGTCAGTTTGCGAAAGGCTGAGCGGTGAGCGGTTAGAGTGCATAAAGATGGCATAACTGGAACCCCTTTACACACACTCAAATCTGTATTTGGAGGGTTTAGACACACTTTAAAGTGAAAAACATTCGTTGTGTGTGTGTGTGTGTGTGTGTGTGTGTGTGTGTGTGTGTGTGTGTGTGTGTGTGTGTGTGTGTAATTGCTTTACATGAGTGTGATGCTTGCAGGGGGGCCACGGGTTCAGAGATTTGCTTAACCACTACACTAACATCTCCCTCCCGTTGATCGTCACACTGGAGGTCGTCACTTTGATGTGGATCTACGGTCAGTATTTTTTACTCACCTGAGTAATCAGGAGAATCTTAAGAATGAACAAGGTTAGGCCCGCCGTCCGTCCCGTTGTTTATGGTCGAAAAATGAACGTTGAGATGTTTTTAAACGAGAGACTGCAAATTTGATGACAAGATAATTTCAAAACTATTCATTAGAATTATTTGAACTTTTGCAGAAATGTTTAAGACATGCTGATAGACGTTTTGTGTGAAGGGCTAAGCTCTAGGGGAAAATGTATTAAAGAAGTAAAAAAACATCCAGTTTTCATACATTTTGTACCCACAAAGTCGACATGTATCACTTTAATTTTTGTGCGTGTGTAGAGTTTAGCCCTTCGAACAAAATGTCTATCAAAAGTTAAAATCATTCTGATAAATGGTTTTAAATTTATCTTGTCATCCGTGAACTAACATGTTTCGATTCAACGCTTTGCTTATTTTTCATTTAATAATTTTGACTAAAGTCAATCTAAAAGCAAATTGTTTTTGGACCATATACTATCATTCTACATACAAAGAAGAGAAAAACGGTGTATTTTATGGTAGCTCCTGCCCTTAAAAAAAACGGCAATAAATTAAATCACCAAAAGAATAGATGCTTTCACCAAAAGAATTGCTTAGTTAGCAAAAGATATTCCAACAAAAAATCGGATGTTTCCAAACCACAAAATAGATGCTTCTAGCAAAAAAACGATTGATTCTACCAAAAAAAGAAATAAGACTTGCAAAAGAATTCTCAACAAAAAACGAATTATTTCAACAACAAAATAGCTACTGTCAGCAAAAAATATAAAGTTTAGTGTACTTTCAGAGACAAAATAGTGTCACTCCATATCATATATGTACGTCCAAAGAAAGTTAAATGAAAAAGATAAAATCAGTGTACAGAGCAGTCAAGATCAGTGTGTTCACTGCCTGATAAGCGCTGGTCTCGACAGCTTTGGGCGACCGCGCTTTCGCTTCTGGCCGATTGGGATGGTCTTGGCCTGGGCAGGGGGGTTGGTCACCTCCAGACGAATCTCCATGCCCATGGAATGGTGACACACGTAGCACTTGAGGAACTCCGGACAGTTGCAGAAAAACTGATTGTTTTCGTCGATCGTAATCTTCCACACCGACCTCCGACATGTGGCATACTCCTCGAAGTCAGCCCAGGACGGTGCGATCATTCAACCTTTCCTTCGGTCTCTCGGATGGCAGTCTTGAGCGCCTTTTCCAGGGTTGAAGATCCCACAAAGATCGTGTTCCCAGTCTTCAGCGACTCAGCTGGTGACGTTGCCCACTGAAACGCTGTTGTCCACATTTTCAGTGTGCGATGTGGTGCTTCAGCAATCTCGGTGTGCTCTGCGGTTACATTTGGTGCTCGTTCCATAGACCAGTTCTTTACAATGTCATTCTCAACAACTCCGAGAAATCTTGACATTTCCAGCCTCTCTCTCAAAGTGTTTCACTGTGTTGGAGAATGACTATCCATTTCTTTTGTTGAAACTATATTTTCTTTTGCCTGAAGTAGTCAATCTTTTGCCTGATTATATTTTCTTTTGCCTGAGTATATTTGCTTTTGCCAGTTTATTTTATTTTTTGTTCAGACAGCAATTCTTTTGGCGGATCAAATTTTTTTGTGTTACTTTAATTCTTTGTCACTCAAGCCATCTTTTCTTTTGGTGAAAGCATCTATTCTTTTGGTAGAACCATCTCTTTTTTTGGTTCATTAAACGGTTGCCAAAAAAAACCCCATTAATGGTCCAATGACGTGTGTTTCAGGATACAAAAAATGGCTGGCCGATATGGAGTATATGATTGGTCACAGGATCGGTTGTGGTCCTTTCCTTTTTGTCAAATTAAACTGCCTTCTTCCACTTCTGACAATTGTAAGTTGATCTATACAAGTGTTATTTATATTAATTTTGAACATCTGAAATATTAGAGAAGACTTCAGTTTTGAGGATTTTCTGCTTTGCTGTAATTAGGTATAACCAACTGCTTTTTCAAATTCTTCATGCATTGATTTTTTTTTTAATCTGCAGTCTAAAACAATTTTTTTGAAGTTGACATTCATTCAGACAAAGAGGAATTGTGGCCGCTGTGCATTTTTTTTATTTTTTAACAGAGGTAGCGCAACACGATTACAGTGTTCGCTTAAAGGCACAGTAAGCCTCCCGTAAACCATCACAGAGCTCCCCGAGCGTCTAAATACAGCACAAGCATACTTCCATTTGAACGCTCACCGAACGGGAACATCCTGGCTGCTTTCTGTCGAGCGTGAGACATTTTCAAAGAATTTATTTTCGTAGACTTGTTCCGTTAACAACAACGGCGCCTCGTTTTTGCGCTAGACCTAACTTTTAAAATCTAAATAATAAATTGACAGCTTGTTACACAAACATTCTTTAATCATAAAAGAATTCGTTTTTCATCAAGACAAGATCAGAACAATTCGAAGTTGTGAAAGTTTAAAAAAAGAAAAGCCCGGAAGCAGGGTCACGCAAGGGTCGTAGCAGACGACGGCCGGTTTATCAGTGCAAATCGCCGTTCCTCTCAACAGTCAAAAGCCATCGCTAGAGTTCTTGTGAACCACAGCCGTTGTTTCGTGCATAAAAAAAACGTGCTATTGTAGATAAGCTCACGTCCAGTCGCATTCAAATGACTAACTATGACGACTGCATTGTGAAAAGGGAAAACTGGATCACACGGGTTCACGATGGCTCAGGGGTAAGATAAACCACGCAAAAATAAATTCTTTGAAAATTGTTCGCT
This sequence comes from Littorina saxatilis, assembly GCF_037325665.1. NCBI lineage: Eukaryota > Metazoa > Mollusca > Gastropoda > Littorinimorpha > Littorinidae > Littorina > Littorina saxatilis. The sequence continues at coordinate 22,707,603 of NC_090254.1, forward strand.
CTTTACGGAGGGCACCTAGGATGTTCTCAATTGGTGAGTGTTTAAATGAAATGGTGTTTGTACTGTGTGTAAAAGCCTGACCGTATCTGTGATGGTTTACGGGAGGCTTACTCTGCCTTTAAAACAGGGGACACGCCTTTTTCTAGAAAAAGACGTACACTCCACGAAAGAAAGTTGTACAGAAAGTTTCACACAATGATTCGTGATCAGGAAAACGGTTTAGTGCACAAAATGTATTTCAATGTGTCTCAATAATCTCGATTTATAATGTTGAAAATTGCTGACAGTCATTGAAACAGACCATAGTTTTTGCAGAAGACTTTAGTGTATTTTTAGGTTCATGAACAATTCTGTATGATGCTAGATATGACTCTCCGGATTTACCGTAAAAAAAACTATGAAAGAAGCCATTGTTATTCAGCGAATTAAGACATTTTACCAATTACAGTGGTTTTGTTGTTTGTAACATCATTTGATGAACATTGTTGCAAACACAAATTCGAACATATTTTGACGTTAATGGTGTTACGTAAGCATTTGATCGAAAAATAGTTAGTGACTGAGAACGCTAAAAATAGCTCCGAAGTAGCGAGGTTGGTGTGTTTCATCTGCATTTTTGAGTCTTTCGCACACTCTGGTGCTAATGTGAGGGATCGGGACGTATGAGTAACGAACGAACCACCAAGAAATCGTATTTTCAGCAGGGTGCACTCTATTTTTCAAGTCTTGATGATCCTTATTATATTGTGCAGAAAAAATACTCAATAAGAAAGGCTACGAATTCTTCAAAATTGCGTTGCACCTCGGGGCCGATGTCTGCTCTTTAATCGTAGGTCAGTTTTTTACACCAAAAACAACGCAAAAGACACATTCGAACTGCCTAACTGCACAAGGTGAAAGCGTGTTGTTTTGTCTCCCTGATTTTGGGACTTCCGATTTCCCGCGAGAGTTACCTTCTCTTAGGTTGGTTAGGTCTACTGTAATGGGCGGTTCTTGTGAGGTTATGCCCCTTCTTTCTTTCGGATGGTAACTGGCGCCACCTCGCGACAAGATCACACGAGAAAGGAAAAAAACTTTGCATTGGTCCCAAATAACATATCGGTTTGGTAACAGTTCGTGTGTATGTCGTATACGGTAAACAGACAATGGTCGGTTCCGGTGACAGTTCGTGTGTATGTCGTATACGGTAAACAGACAATGGTCGGTTCTGGTGAGGTTATGTCCCTTCTTTTTTCGGCTGGTAACTGGCGCCACCTCGCGGCAAGATCACAGGGGTTGTCTCGCGTTATCACCCCAGAAGCGCTAATTTAGACCCACCTGCAACGCTAATTCGAAAATGCTGTAACTATACTAAGTAATGAAATCAATGTTATTAGAATAAGTGTGGTGTCCATGAGAGCGGGAATCGTGGAAGCATTTGCTGGGTTATTGATTGGAGTTTGCTATCGACTACAAGCGTTATAGATGATTACCAGCATTGGAAAAATAAGCGAACAGCCAGAAGAGGGACTTTAATGCAGAATGGCTAGTTGGCTTATTTTTCCAATGCTGGTAATCATCTATAACGCTTGTAGTCGACAGCGAATTTAGGAACTCGGATACAGTGGAACCCCCCTTTTAAGACCCCCCAATTGAAGACTCCCTCCTTTTTAAGACCTTGTTTTCTCAGACTTTCTGTTCATAGCCTCTGTAAAATTACCCCCATTTTAAGACTCCCTCCTTTTTAAGACCGTATAATCTCAGATTTGTGGAAGTCTTAAAAGGGGGGTTCCACTGTACTCAAATCTATAACCTAGCAAATGCGTCCACGATTCCCGCTCTCATGGGCGAAAAAGTAGTACACAAGTAAAGACTGCCATCACGAAATTTAAGTTTGCGAAATCAGCCAAACATCGCAGTTAAGTTTTGAAAAAATTTACTTTCCAATACTAATTTGAAGGTGTTCCTGGTGTGTGGTGACATAATTACAAACCCCAAACCAAACAGTGTTTGTGTGACGATTGAGAGTGTTTTTGTTGTTTTAATTTTGTTTTGTTGTTTCCCACTACCCCATTACATTTTCTGTAAAGAGAGCGAACTATCACATTTAAAGAAGAAACACACTTTTGTTGTTGGTGGTTCCTGTGAAGCTTAAAAAATGCCGTGCAGCTCACAACATTGTTGAGAAATGTGTAAATTACTTTACACGAAACAAACGGTACAAAACTGACGCGGAATGACCATGTCGGATAAGGGATGGAAACCGTGCATCATCCCCATGATGTGTACATTGAAACACGTTTCTTGTTTTCGAAATTATTTCCCTCTCCCCGAACCTCCCCATCGCAATGAACTTTCAAGTTTTTGCGATTAAAATTTCTGAGTTATGAAGCAACGATTTGTCTTTTTATCGCAGATAACGATAAAAACAGTCAAAATATGTACACAACTATCCCAAAGATGACAACACATACCTTTAGTGTTGCCTGCAAAGCGACATTTTATGCGATTGGTCAGTGCGAATTTCCCGTCTAAATAAAATTAGTATTTCCCGCGATCACTTTCTGGGACTAAAGGCTGTGTGCGGTATGCCAAAATGGAACGACAAACAAAGTTTTACAATTTTCTTACGTAATCAAACACAACGTCTTGACGTAAAATACCTAAGAGGGGGAAAACAAACAAAACAAGAGGCGAAGCCTTCAAGGCTCACGTAAGAAATCGACAAACAGTAACACAAGCTCAATCACTCCGTCACACATACACACACACAGTAAGCATAGGATTAGGTGACACGGTGCAAGAGTGCGAGACACTAGATCTAGATCTGTCTGTCTGTAGCCTACTTAAGGGGACACGACTGCCAGATGGCCAGATCGACACTGCGCTTTCGACAGCGCTTCCTCGCGCAGACACTGGAAACACGCTGTGCAGATTAAGCTGTAGGAAATCTCCTTTGGTATCTTCTTTATCTATTTTTCTGGAGCTACGAAACCGAACAATGTGAAATCGTCTTCTCCGAATCGGCGAACTGCAGCTCGGTAATAACTGTATCTAGACCACAATCCTTCACGCGATCTGACCTAACCTTGCCCCCTGACCTGGTCTACATACCACACACGACACAAACCAGTCACCTGTTTTTACCCCCCCAAAAAACCCCACCACACGTTTTCTTTGGATACACACTTTAACTACATACGTGCCGACGAAATGTTGATCATTGCTTCAATACTTTGATGCTGTTGCTTGAATAATAACCAGATAAAATTAGTATTTCGGTGTTCAGTCAAATGTTAAAGTTTCTACCACAGACATACATACATACGCACGCACGCACGCACAGACAGACCAAAGTTAGCATCGCATAGACTACACTTACGTGAGCCAAAAACTAAGAGAGAAAGAATAGACGAATTCTGAAGATAACTCCCTCGGGTTTGCATGTGTTGTGGGAGAGTGACCTTTTCGTGCAAAAACTCTGCCAAATATTGAAGGGGTCAATCACTAGCGATGGGAGTGTCGAAAACACGTGCTTCCGTCCTCGTGTTTCCCACACACCCCTATAACCTTTAACGATTTTGTATCAGAATGTTTACATTATAATGTTAATATTCGGAGAGATAAAAAGACAGTGTACATTCAAAATTGGATCGACAATGGAATAGCTCAGATTGGTCATATTTTGGGACAAAATGGATACTTATCCTATAATGCGTTTAAAATCAAATATCCAAATGTGCGAGGCGATTTTGTATTGTATCAAGGTGTAATCCAGGCTGTTAAGAAATATCAGAGAAAAATCGGCTTAGAATTTGATAAACATTTTATTATGACAGAGCCCATTGTGTGGAAATGTATTTGTAAAGGTAAGACACAACTTATTTACAAAAAACTGATTGAACATGCTACGGTCCCAAAATGTATCGAAAAATGGTCTGAATCTTTAGACTGTTTGTTAGATAAGAAAGCTATTTTTCAACATGTTTTTAAAACAACAAAAGACACTTGTCTGAGATGGTTCCAGTACCGATTATTGTACAGAATTTTGCCCACAGAAAGGTTTCTATTTTTGCGAAAAATTGTGGATACGTCATTGTGTACATTTTGTGGTAGAAATGAAGAAACCCTTTTACATATGTTTTGGGAGTGTGATAAAGTGCAGACTTTTTGGATAGAATTTGTAAATTGGCTAAAGGCGAACTGCACCCATTGCGACAATTTAAAACTGTCTAAAGAACTGGTTCTTCTTGGAGTGGCGAACAATGTAGTCACCGATAAAGCTTTTGATGTGTTATTAATCTGTGCCAAACACCATGTATATATTTCCAAAATGAACAAAAAGACCCCTCATTTTCAGACATTTAGTAGAAACTTTAAGCAAAGATTTATTTGTGAAAAGTATAACGCAGTTGTGAATAATACAGTAGATAAATTCTACAAGGATTGGCGCCTGTATATGCACGTTTTGATGAAACCCTTAGGTTTTTTCGTTCTTAAAACCTTTTGATAATGCGACCACCAAACCACTGAACATCCCCCCCCTCCCCATTCCATCCTCCCACCCCATGTATGTTGTAATTGTCCAAGTGTGCTTTTCTGTTATATGATTCTATCCTTTCGGTTAGGTGATGTCCTGTAATGTACAGCATATACATGTAAAGAAAAAAAACTGTACAAAAAGAGAATAAAAAATAAAAAAAATAAAAAAAATAAAAGGTCACTCTTTGTCAACCCATACAAACCCGGCGGAGTTACAGTATTTCCGAAAATCGTCTATTCTCTCACACGTCGAGAACAGTAGATATTCATGAAGGCTTTAAACGTATATACTAAATTAGTTCACGTGCGGGACCAGGCGTGAGGCTGAGCGGTTGTTACGCAGTCACTTCCAGACAATGAAAACTATTGTTTTCGTAAATTGATTGTAGTTTTTGACTCACCTTAGAATTGAGGGTGTCTTAGTGTTCATCCGTGCAATGCAATTTCTCTTTTAGAAATTAATAAAGTTTATTGTATTGTCCGTCCGTGTGAACGGCCGGACGGCCGTATGGCCGAGGACAAAGGGCTTAACGTCGAGGTTATCTCGGATGTTTTTCAAGCTAGAGCTTTGAGACTTTGCACACGTCTAGGGTTTAATAATCTCCCGACTTGACCTAAGTTTGATTGACCCGCGTCAGGTTTTGAGGTCACAGGGGGTCATGTTCCATTCATAATAACTTAGCATTGACGTAATTTCAGGCGTTTTTGAAGCTACAGCTGTGAAACTTTGCACACCTCAAGGATTTGATAACTTGTCAACATGACCCTAGTTTGGTTGACCCCCGTCACATTTTTGGGTCACAGTGGGGTCATGTTCGTAAAATCTAAAAGAAGAAGTCTTAAAATGGGGGTAAACGTACAGAGGTTATGTACAGAAAATATGAGAAAACAGGGTCTTCGAAAGCGAAGGGTCTTATTGGGGGTTGGGGATCTTAAAGGCCAGTTCGAGTCTTCTATCAGGCTGGGTAAGAAGGGAGGAAGTCTTCTATTAGGCCAAAAATAAAAATATGTCTGTTTTCGGTAACCCGACCGACTCTATTTTTAAGCGCCGACCCTAAAGTTTTTTTCCCGCTTTTCGCACACACACACACACACACACACACACACACACACACACACACACACACACACACACACACACACACACACACACACACACAAGTCAAGTATCCTTTATTTAGTTTCAATATATCTAGGTCAAAAACATGTGCTAAATAATTGTAAGTAAACTATAAGGAAGCGTTTAAAAAAACAAAACAAAAACACGTAAAAAGACGTTAACAAAACGTAAGAAAAAGGTTTTTAAAAAAAAATTAAAAAAATTAAAAAAACGACCGACCGACCCTATTTTTTTCGGCGATGTTACCGGAAACAGACATATTTTTCTTTTTGGCCTTAGGTGGTCGTAAAATGGGGGGGGGGGGGGGGGTTCGAAGGCGAGTCGTGTAAGCGTTTGCTTTTCTTGTCGATTCTTTGCATGAAGAACGGTCAAACTTTGTGTTTTGTTTGAATATATAGATGCACGCGGCATGACTAAAAGCCCTGTGGGTCCCTTGCTCCTGGAAGTGAGAAGTTCAATAACTTGAAGACAAGAATTGTCTGGCACTTGAACCGATCGATGCGGAATGCTGATATATACTAAGGTGATAGTTAAAGTTACTTTGCTTGTCACTTTGATGTGCACGGAGCCCCAAGGGCTTTCAGTCATGCATCAGACATTAATCCATTAGAAATAATACCAAGTTTCATTGATCTTCTTCCAAGAGGTCAAAAACTGCAATTGTTAACGAAGTAATTGTCATCATCCATGCGGGGCAGCGTTAGCCTCGAAGAGGCCCCGCACGTGAATTGATTACGTCATTAGCCTTCATGGGAGTCTATTTATGGAACGCCAAAAGGCCCACAGTTTCAAGACTGAGTATCGATACTGGGAGTATCGATACTCAAAGTCTCGATACTCGGAGTATCGAGACTCGTTCATTTCATTGGTCTTCCCTCGATACTGTGAGTATCGAGTATGGAAATGAACCAATCCGTGGTATCGAGTATGGTTGCTATGCCGCCCTAGTTCAGTATCGAGTGTCTACAAAACGATTGGTTAAATTCTGATCTCGAGTGTGAACAGCACCCTGGTGCGCCAAAAGGCCCACAGTATCGAGACTGAGTATCGATACTCAAAGTCTCGATACTCAAAGTCTCGATACTCCGAGTATCGATACTCGTTCATTTCATTGGTCTTCCCTCGATACTGCGAGTATCGAGACTTTGAGTATCGATACTCTGTAATTTCATTGGTCGGACTCGAAATTCAAGAGTATCGATACTGCGCATCCCGGAACTGTTGCTATGCCAATCGATATGTATAGCCTTTGTCACAGGGACCAAAGCCGAAAATGGTATAGATTTTGCATAAATGATAATGCAAATGCAGCAAATAGACCGATGTTTACACAAATAATCAACAGTTTCACACTCTGCAAGACAAAAACTGTAATTGTTTGAGTTTTTTAAACTGGAGGATCGAAAAATCACTGATAAGGCTTCGCTGCCATCCCGGCCGAACGTGCCGCTATCGATCAGTTAAAAGTATCTGTGTCTTAGGTTAATAACTGATTCGAATGCACTCTCATACAAAGTCATTCAAAGAAAAACACAGCGTCATTTCACTTGTACGATATCAGTCTAAAGTACTTTTAGTCTAAATTAGATTTTTTGGGGGGTGATCTCGCATCAAGACTTAGTAGATCTATGGGACATTTGTCAGGCGCATAAAACACATCCACAAAATAACTTGAACTGTGTTTGTTTGTATTCATGTTTTTTTGTTTAACTTTTTAACTTACCAGCAACGAAAACTCAAACATAATTTATTCTATAACACTGAATACACTTCAGTCTCTCAGTCATTTATCGCACAACACAGTCCGCCACGATTCAGTACAAAAAAGCCAGTTTTCTGGTTATACTTTTTAATTTACCAGTTCCTTTAGGAGTTCAAGTACTGAACCAATCGCTTGTCTTGTTACGTTCTTGAGCAGATCGATTGGCATAGCAACAGTTCCGGGATGCGCAGTATCGATACTCTTGAATTTCGAGTCCGACCAATGAAATTACAGAGTATCGATACTCAAAGTCTCGATACTCGCAGTATCGAGGGAAGACCAATGAAATGAACGAGTATCGATACTCGGAGTATCGAGACTTTGAGTATCGAGACTTTGAGTATCGATACTCAGTCTCGATACTGTGGGCCTTTTGGCGCACCAGGGTGCTGTTCACACTCGAGATCAGAATTTAACCAATCGTTTTGTAGACACTCGATACTGAACTAGGGCGGCATAGCAACCATACTCGATACCACGGATTGGTTCATTTCCATACTCGATACTCGCAGTATCGAGGGAAGACCAATGAAATGAACGAGTCTCGATACTCGGAGTATCGAGACTTTGAGTATCGATACTCCCAGTATCGAGACTCAGTCTCGATACTGTGGGCCTTTTGGCGTTCCATATCTATTAGTCTCGACACAAGAGAGAATTCTTTTTATCTTGGGTACTTAAGGTCAAGACATTGTGTTTAATCACGTAAGAAAATGGTAATCATGTTATTTGGGTCCATTTTGGCCTACCGCACACAGGACGTGTTCAAGGATAATGTTAATTACATTTTGGCGGGAGATGCAGACTGACCCGACAGACCGCATACAGTACCCGCTATTACGAGTTAGTCGTGTGACAGAGAGTTTTCTTGCACACGAGACTGTAGATGTCTCACGACGGCGTAGCCGAAGTGAGACAGCAGCAGTCGAGTGTGCAAGAAAACTCTCTGTCACACGACTAACTCGTAATAGCGATTATGTCTCACAGCATAGGCATAGAAAGACAGAAATGAGTTTTGGGGGACGAAATAACAGATACAAAACAAGACTGAAAAACACAATTGCCCTTTTACACATACCCTACACACGCATGCGCGCAGAAGATAGATTCAATGCGATTCGTGTCTTTTCTGGTTGAATGCATTCAACAAAGTATTAACCAACGTTTCTGAATCTTTCAATGAAAAAAGATAAACTTATTTTGAACCAAAAAGCACATACCAACGAAAGCTAAACACACAAACACACACGCGCACTAACACAGATTGAATGCAAAGCGCGAACAAACACGGCGGAGGATTTTTGTAGGTCAGGTCGTGGGAAAGTCCACCCGAAATGTTCCACAAGGGAACTGGTTGTGTTTGTATTGTTTATTTTCTCACAGTGATGTTGATGGTTTTTACAGTGCCGTTTTGAAAGAATATTTTTCCGAATTTGGGGCACACTTTTGACTTTTGGTTCGTTTATCTCGTCGAAGTAACATTCGAGTGTTTCTAAATCAAAACCTTCCAACACCGCTGGTGCAGATTAGACCTGCGTGCGTGTTAGAGCTGAAGACGAAGCCTCAATCGCCAAAGCGTCACCTATCTGGAGGTCCTGAGCATCAGATGTACGTTGATACGTGGTGAGATCCGCACGGAACTGTCTATGCAACTTTTCCTAGTCACAGGTGTAAGGTTCGATCTTTTCTTTGAAATTTCGTCCTCTGTGTACGTAGCAAAGCGTTTCGCCATTTTCGGTTTTCGTTGCAGACGACGATAGTGAAAGTAGTACCTATTGTTTTGTTTTGACCTTTCGTATTCAGGGTTCTTAATTGAAGCTTGGTAAAGGGAGCTTGTCGTGTAAGTGGAAAGTTGACGAAGCTTTTGAAAACAGAAATTGAATGAAGAAGAAAATGTGGCTTTCAGTTATATACAGGAGAACGGGGTTGGTGTTATTCTTTTTCCGTCAAACACTTAGTACACAGATAAAACGTGATTGACTGACCAAGGCCTGTTGGCACACTATTCAGAATGCACAACAAAATGTAACAACGCTTTGATACCCATTTTTCTACGTTCGTGATCACTTGAAATGAATACTGAAAACATAAGTGTTTAAGGTAGTGACTGAATGTATGTGAAGGTAAACATTTTCAGAAATAAATGCATAATCAAAATAATTGATTTCGGCATCAAAGCGTGTAACATACAATCTTGCACACGTTTGCTTTAGTAGTGGCAAAGAAGGAATGCGTGTGACATTTTCGTTTTACTGGCAACACTTTAGGTATGTGTGGTATGTGATATACAATCGTGGTTTTCAGAATTAAATGAAAAAGAAACTTGTTTGAATGATAGATTGTTTAAAGATACTTTTATATTTGAAAATTATTTGAAAATTTTACCCAATAACCTAGCACTCTTTTTTACGCTTTAGAACATTAAGGGGAGGTGGGCCAGTGCACTACCTTTTTTTTAATTTTGAATGTTTTATTGTGTCTGAATGTTATTTTATGAAAGAAATGAACAAATGATGACAAAGAATAGTCACTTTTTGTATTTTCGGTTGCTGGTTTTTGTTTTACGGGACAAAAACAGTCAAAATACAGACAAAAGTGGAGTACAGGAGATACACGGATTTTCATCAGATGTGATTGTCACACTTCTAATTATTGTTTTATTTTATCCTTCTGGGTATGCTCTAGGGGATTACGAAGCAGATCTTGTTTATTATATTTATATTTGGAGTTAGGAACACTTCTTTGTTACAACTGTGAAACTTTAGGGTAACGCTTGCGAAATTATTTTTTGAAATAATCTGGATATGACTATAATAAAATTTCAGCAAAATCCCTTCGTAATCCCCCAGAATGTTATATTCTGCACAAACTACAAAAGAAAATATTGCTCTTGCTAAATTACAGCCAGAGAAATCGCGTAACCCAAGACGTAACCGTAGGCAAAATGGCTGAACTGAGAAAAACGACATTGAAGATTGAACACCACAGAAACACTATTGAAACAGACACACAAGGACAAAACTGTGTTATGAATGAACAGCTTAGTTTATTTGAATTGCAAACTACTTAGCCTTTAGCACGCCAGCAGAGAATTTATGCGTCCATCCCTTCTTTCCCTCTGTCAACCAGCATGGGGATACTGCCCCAGCGCTAAACGTGTATCAATGACCCGATTCTCGTTTGTATTTGCATGCAAGAATAACGGTATTTTTAACGGTAACTTACTTGAGCCAGAACGAGACTTATTTCCTTCCGTTATCTCGTCGATTTGTTGGTTTCCTCGAAGTTTTCTGCTTTTGTTTTTACATCGATACAGTACTTTGGTGCTTCGACAAGCAAGATGGAGGATGATGAGTTTGAAACTTTCGTTTGAGTTGTTTTTTGACAACAAATCGTACGTGGAATCTGAACGATTTACTGAGGAAGCTCTTCGCAATGAACTGTGTATCGCGGTGAAGAAAATGACACAGTTCGTCAAGACAGTGACGGAATTTACGAAAGTGCAGATTGATACAAACAGTTGCTGATCCAGTTTCGTTCGGGAAATGGCAGGCCCAGCAAACATTACCGATAATCTGACTGATGTTGGATACTTTCTCCTGTTTTTGTTTTTTTGCGTAGCAAATGCTCAACTTGCTTGTCGAGGAGATACTGCACAGAAACTGACTCAAATTCAGCGCAAAGCAAGCCAAAGCCGAGACGTAAAAAGTGTGCTGCATGACGTGTTCGGAAATGGCGACTTGTGGATCTGCGTGGAGATCAAAGCTTTCCTCTGTATCGGAAACACCGACAGAATCCAAACTTTGGCCTAGTACCAGCGGAACTACTTGTTTTTGCTAACCGAACTAATAAAGACATTGTCCTCTTTCTTATTTCGAGCCATTGTTATCGTATCAAAGGTTGTTTCTCAAGGAAAAATTCGCTTTCGGTTGTCACCGATCGTTTGATGTGTAACCAGGATGTTGTAAAACCGAGTGAACTTCGGGTGTTCCCGTCATGGCCGAGAGTCTCTTCGGTAGTTTCCGTATGCAAAATTCGTAAGCTGAGCATGCGCACTCACAAAGTAAACTGGTTCCCGATTTCGGTTTATGAAACGAACCAATGGATGTCGAGTACCTTCCAAATAAGGACATTTCCGTTCGATTACGATTGCTGCCTTTGCAACGGACAAGTGGCTGAGTGAATGGAACATTCATCAAAACACTGAGGTCATGTTATAGGTCAAGAGCTGCTGCGCAGTTTCGTATGTCGTGAATGCACTGTTTTGCTGAGGACAAAGCCGTAACTAGCCTTTGAAATGAGACATTTTTTGGCGGGGGAATATCGACTACAGAAGACAATCAATGCCACACATGTTCACATTTTGTCTTTATTGACAGATAAATAGGACACTTTTGACAAAAACACCGACACACATGGATGATAGGTATGTTATGGAAACATAATCTGCTAAAATACCCAAAACAGTGTTTTGAACGATTTGGTCAATTTTGCACTGGCCCACCTGCCCTTAAATCATAAATTGCCAATACAGAATGGCCGAATGTTAAATACACCACACACACCAGAATATGTGTTAAATGGCAGTCTGGAGAACTCGGAGATGAATTTCATTATATTATTCCAGTGTAATTTTTTAGAAAATTTGAGGAAAAGGTTGTTACCATTGTATTTTCGTAGAAATTCAAATGCAGTCAGATTTAAACATTTATTTGAATGAACAAAAACCCGAAAGTTATTGAATTTGATATATTTTATTGAGAGTATTTTGAAAGAGTTCTGATTGTTTGATCACGTTTTTTCTTAAAACAAAAACGAACACAGAAACATACATTCCTGTAAAAAAATGTATGATTACAATTATTTAGTTATGAATTAAGCTTGATTTATTTTCGGTTAATTAGAAGTGTTGTGTCGCATTATTACACATCTTTTTTGTCGTGTTTATTGCATTAATTTTGTATTAATTCATGTAATTGTAACCCTAGATTTAAAAAAAAAATATTGACTTGACTTGACTTGTCAAACTGTGGTTTTGTTAGGTAAATGTTGTGACTGTTAGTATCTTTTTTTTTATCACCAAAAGGCAAATCGTTGCTTCAACAGTGCTCTGAGCTGAGCAGCATCTTATACAGCACACCTAAAAAAATGATTATCATGATGGTGATCTTACACAATAATCAATCATGGTGTTTATATGTTCCTCATGCTGATGTTGCTGCTGCTGATGATGATGATGACGCATGGTGATACACACACACTATGATGATGACGGTTGAGTCGGACGATGACGGTGGCGGTGGCGGTGACGGTGACGGTGACGGTGACGATGACGATGACGATGATGATGATCTTAGCGCGGATTGCATTCGTTGCAGGCGGTGTTTGTGGGCACAGTGATGACACAATTTACCGACCACTCACTTTTCACCTTTAACACACACGTCTTTGGACATTTCATCTCCAGCCTGATCATCTCGCCGATCCTCATCTGGTTTATTCTTCATCTTTATAAGTTTTGCACCTTCAAAAATAACAAACAGCTTCCTTGCAAACAGGTATGTCCCCTTAGTGACATTTACGGCCTTGCATTACAAATCGGTTTACGATTTTCAACATGTATGCCTGGCATGTATGCTTCTCATTGCGGTCAATGCGCATGCGCCAATCTTGGACTTAAAAAATGCAACCCTTTGACCGAACGAACCATGGGTTAGGGTTAGGGTTAGGTTATTCACGACCTGATTAATCTCCCCATGTTAGCGCATGCGCATTGACCGCATTGAGAGGGATCGTTCAGTTCGTGACAACGGTTCGATAAAGGAGGCGCAAGACATGAAATTTATGTCAAAACTGTATCTCCTGTGTTTATTAACACATTATCATAAAAGTCTGCACACTAATGGAAGTAATTAAGATGAGCTAGTATACAAACCTTTAGCAAACCAAATACAACAGTTTCAAATTAAATGGAGAAAAAAAAATAAAAAAGTGATACGTCTTTTGCCTGAAAGCCCTTTGAAAAGTTGCTGATTGACTGAAGCTGGTTCTGGTTTTTAAGAGCAAACTTCATGCATTAGACAATGTAACAAAACGTGCTCGTCTCTCGGACATGTAATAGTGCTGAAAACTTCACGCGAAAAAAGCGGAAATAAAATCAGTATTCTGTTTACTTTTATTTCATTGATCAGCAACTTTGATATCAGTGTACCACATTTCATTGGTACCGCACAATAATTGTGGGTTGGGAGGGGTGGCAACATTCGCACCACTAGCTTTTGAATATGTGTGTCATTAATTATAAATGTGTGAACATTACTTGCTAAAACTTTACTTATACAAAGCCAGGCCAGTCATTATATTTTGCAATTTGGTTTTTCAACTACACTTGCAACCAATCTGTCTACTCCAGTTTTTCGAAGAAATCCCCCTCAGTCTGTGCACATGTTAGTATCCTGACCTCTAAAACCAACTGTCCATGACACCCGATCATGTTGACTGGGGTATGTCCAAAATGACGACCTCGAAGAATGCTCGGGAATCTTAGGCGATCTGAAACCGCTTTCCTTTCAACTGCCTCTTGACGGAAGGGAACGAAAACCAGCCATGGGAGGCTAAGTCAGGTGAATATGCTAGGTGTGTGACAAGGGGAATATCGTTGGCCTCCAGAGAGTCCTAGGTATACAGTTTCTGTGTGCGCGCTGGAATTACAGTGGTCTAGATGGTCGAACGTGTAGCAAAGACCTGTACGTGTACGTGTAGATATTGGGTCACCCGTGACTCACTTTTTTCTCCAATGTTCCAAATGCATACGTTGTTTTGCTCCCACCAAGACTGCAGATCTTGGCAAACGCGTGACGTAAAAACTAGATTTGATGACGTTACTCGTAGTCGTACACGTTCCCGTACACGTCCTGAAAAGTGCTGATCTAGATCTTGCCGTTGTCATGATGGAACAGTAGACCGCAGACAGCCATAACGGGCGCAGTGGCGTGGTGGTAAGACGTCGGCCTCCTAATTGGTAGGTCGTGAGTTCGAATCCCGGTCGCTGCCGCCTGGTGGGTTAAGAGTGGAGATTTTTCCGATCTTCCAGGTTAACTCATGTGCAGACCTGCTAGTGACTTAACCCCCTTCGTGTGTACACGCAAGCACACAAGACCAAGTGCGCACGGAAAAGATCCTGTAATCCATGTCAGAGTTCGGTGGGTTATAGAAACACGAAAATACCCAGCATGCCTCCCCCGACATTGGCATATGCTGCCTGAATGGCGGGGTAGAAACGATCATACACTTACAAATCCACTCGTGCTGAAAACATGAGTGAACGTGGGAGTCTAAGCCCATGAACGAAGAAGAAGAAGAAGAAGGTACAAGCTAGACTTATTGTGATCGATGTGTTTCAGTTCATCGCCGGGCTGATGAAGCCACACAGGCGCTGGGGACCCCACGACGGCACCAACCCTCGGCGCGACAGGCACACGGTCTTCGCCGACATCTTCCACAACCTCCGCACAAAGAAACCAGCCAGAACCTCCGTCTTCCACGACGCGGTCCAGCATGAAGTCGACTTCGAGCATGAGCTGGATTATTTCTTCGGTCCCGGGGCGTCCTCTGTGTTCATGGAAAAGCGCTTCAGCCAGCCTCTTATGCCCAGTCTGCCGGAGGTGGATGAAGACGCTCAGACATCCGACTCCACACGCCTGGACTTGTCCGTGTCTGTGGACACGGGGAGGGTGGGCAAGCACACCTCCAGGTGCAAGGCGTCCAGTGCAACCGCCTCGTCCCGCGGAAGGTCCCCGTCTCAGGTTCCATTTACGCTCAGCGAGACGAGCACGGAAGTCGACCCTCTGCAACCGGCACATGTCAAAGGTGTGGAGAGCGTCGTGCAAAACAAGAAGGACCAGGGAGCTAACCAGAAATAATTGAGAGATACATCCACACACACACACACCCACACACACACATTGCTCACCGGTATAAACAAAAGATTCATCTAAATAAAGCAAAGTTGCAGACCAGAATTGATTTGTAGATACAACAAAACCAGACCAGGGCGTTGATCAGCAGTAATAGAAGATATACTGCAAAATAGTACCACACTGCTGAACAGAAATACTTTGCATATACAGCAAAACAAGAAGAAAAGAAGAAGAAAAGAATCAGGCCAAAAATATGGGTTGAAGCAATCTGGACGCAACACCGGTCGAAAAAAAGAAAGGAAAAAAAGAGAGCATACAGCATACAAGAAACAATCAGAAGATACAATAAAACACAAACAAATTGTAACCACCCATCCAACCACTACCATCCTCATGCAACCACCACCCCCCCCCCCCCCCCCCCCCCCCCCCCTCCACGCAAAACTGCGAACTAGTAATAAACGG
Organism: Littorina saxatilis; assembly: GCF_037325665.1. Lineage (NCBI taxonomy): Eukaryota > Metazoa > Mollusca > Gastropoda > Littorinimorpha > Littorinidae > Littorina > Littorina saxatilis. The sequence continues at coordinate 22,723,390 of NC_090254.1, forward strand.
AATATACAGCAAAACAAACCCAAGATAATTGAAAGATTGAGAAAGACAAAACAAAACTGCTACCCACAAATAATTTAAAGAATAAGATACAACAAAGCAAGGCTGGGCTGTTCACCAGAAATAATTAAAAGTTACAGTGTAAACCAGACAAAACTGATATAATGGGAATATACAACAACAAAAAAGCAATGCCAGACTGCTTACCAGAAATAATTGAAGACTAAGCAATTCAATGTGAAGCATGAACAAGTTTTTAACTTAAAAAAAGAAAATTAAAAAAATTATATAGTTCGGAACATAGAAAAAACGTCGTATATATCATGAGATTTTCTAACATAGCAGTAGCATGTACTGTTTATTGCTTTGTAAACATAGAACAAAGTGTACAGGGTAACAAAGTGTACAGGGTGACAAAGTGTACAGGGTAACAAAGTGTACAGGGTAACAAAGTGTACAGGGTAACAAAGTGTACAGGGTAACAAAGTGTACCTTTGCCTTCAGAACATGTTCACGTCTCGAGGAGAATATAGTATTTAGATTTTGTTTTTAACCGGAACGTTTGGCAGAGTGACAACCGCAAAGTGTTTTGTTTATCTTTTATAACACCAATAAAACATAGTATACTGTTGCTATAATTATGCTTACTCGAGCACAAAGTTATTAGTGTATATACTATTTGCTTTTTTTCAGAATACAAGATGCGTATTGCACATGTTTTGTGATTTTTGTATTTGTTTTGTACACAGTGAAGATGATAGTTCAATAAATTAAAAGCATAGAATTCTTGTTTTAATCTTTGTTGTGTCATTCGGAATGAGTGTCGCTCGCCTTTTTCCACGGTGTACGCATCGCTTAGTAACGTACTTATTGTCCTCAAGAACCATAATAGTGGGAGGAATCTAATCTGAATCATACATTTACACATGCACGCACGCACGCATGCATGCACGCACACACACACACAAACGCATACACAGACACACACACACAAACGCACGCAAGCACGCACAAACAAACAAACACAGACACACACACAAACGCACACAAACGAACGCAAGCACGCACAGACAAACAAACACACATACACACACAAACACACACACACAAACTCATATACAAGCAAACACACACACAAACAAACACACACACACACACACACACATACGGACGAGGAGCACCTTAGGTACCGGTCATACGCAGACGGATCTGTGTGACTTCTGTACGTACGAAATCCACATTAGGTACCGTTTGGCTATACACAGTGTGTAACCCGTACGGACGAAGGCGTTAAGTACCTGTTTCCTATACACACTGATGGTTGTGTATAGTGTCAGTAAAGTGTGATTAGGTGAGGATGGAACTTTAACCGTCGATCACTTTACATGTGTAACCTCAATTAATATGTTGCATGTTTTGCTTTTGATTTGTATGTTGCTTACTTTGTCATTTTGTTGTTTATGTTTATTTGCTTGTTTGCTTACTTGTCGATTGTTTGCTGGTACGTTCGTTTACTTTGTTTATTTGTCATGTTGCTTTACTTGTTTATCATTTTTATAGACATTTGTATTAGAAGTAAGGACCGGTTGTAAGAAAAGGCGTCGCCTTAAACCTCTATCCTTGAAAAATAAAGTTCCATCATCATCATATCTCTCTCTCTCTCTCTCTCTCTCTCTCTCTCTCTCTCTCTCTCTCTCTCTCTCTCTCTCTCTGTCTCTCGTTTTACATTTAGTCAAGTTGTGACTAAATGTTTTAACATAGAGGGGAAATCGAGACGAGGGTCGTGGTGTATGTGTGTCTGTGTAGGTGTGTGTGTGTAGAGCGATTCAGAGTAAACTACTGGACCGATCTTTATGAAGTTTTACATGAGAGTTCCTGGGTATGATATCCCCAGACATTTTTTTCTTTTTTTCGATAAATGTCTTTGATGACGTCATATCCGGCTTTTTGCAAAAGTTGAAGCGGCACTTTCACACCCTCATTTTTGAATCAAATTGATTGAAATTTTGGCCAAGCAATCTTCGACAAAGGTCGGACTTCGGTTTTGTATTTAAGCTTGGTGGCTTAAAAATGTATTAATGACTTTGGTCATTACAAATCTGAAAATTGTAAATAATTGTTTTTTTATAAAACGATCCAAATTTACGTTCATCTTATTCTTCATTATTTTCTGATTCCAAAAACATATAAATATGTTATATTCGGATTAAAAACAAGCTCTCAAAATTAAAAATATAAAAATTATGATCAAAATCAAATTTCCGAAATCGATTAAAAAACAATTTCATCTTATTCCTTGTCGGTTCCTGATTCCAAAAACATATAGATATGATATGTTTGGATTAAAAACACGCTCAGAAAGTTAAAACGAAGAGAGGTACAGAAAAGCGTGCTATGCAGCACAGCGAAACCACCACCGCGCTAAACAGTCTCGTCAGTTTCACTGCGTTTTGCGCGAGCGGCGGACTACGGTCACTGTGAAAAAATGCAGTGCGTTCAGTTTCATTCTAAATGTAGTAATTTCCCCCTTTTTTTTAAATTGGAGAAAACCTTTTTTTGTTTTTGTTTTGTGGTTTGCATGGTTGTTTATAAATACAAAAAGCAATTGAGGAGCCATACATGGTTACTTTTTTTTCTACTTTTTTTTTTTTTTTTTTTTCTTATTCTCGTCCATCCGCTCCCTCCCACCCCCCTCATAATATTCACAAACGTCATATATCACTTCACCTCATCTCGACTTATACATTACTCACAATCTTCTAATGTACATTTTATTTTCCAATATACTATTCAAATCGTATCTATCACCATACTAATATTTACTAATACACATTTTTGCAATCAAAATAATGTGATTAAGTACCTTATTATTTTGGCATATATTACTAGGTTGATAACCAAACAAGACATCGTGTTCTGAGAGGTGCACATTTGATCCTGTATTTCTAAAAATATAATGGACAACATTTTCCCAAAAGCTCGTCAACTTCTCACATTGACAAAAAAAGTGTTCAACATAATCAATGTGTTTACAAAATGTACATAATTTTGTTTCTCTAATTTTCATTTTATTTAATAATATATTCGTGGGATAAATATTATGTAATATTGTCCATTGTAACAATCCCAATCTTTCTTCTTTTGTACATTTGCTTGCTAACAGCCAATAACTGTGATCTAGTTTAACCTGATATTTATGTAACCAAAATGTAGCAGCGCAAGGCTCGCTCGCTTTAGACTGGACTATCAGCATGCGAATCTTTCTCGCGGAGGGGTTAATGATCACAGGGTTCCGTGTGTCAAGGTCATTATTGTGTTCGCCTGCTCGCGGGCTGGCTGTGTTTTTGCGAAGTGCAAGCGCTCGCACAGCAGTCTTCACTGCGCGGTACTAAAAAAAATCTAGAGGGACTGTATCTTATCTTTGTGCACAGCTGGTTAAAAGGAATCATATCTCCGTTAACCCAAATATCTTTCACCGTATCTAAGTGCGCTTCTATCCATTTTTTAAAATATAAGCTTTTATTTTTATAAACCACTTTTATATTGTTCCACAAACATTGATCGCCAAAGCGATCTTCTCTCTCATAAATCAATGCTTTATTATGGATTCATTTTAAGAGAACTTCTGTCTAAAAGTTTGATCGAATGCATTCAATACCTTGGTTTTAGTAGTGTTGTGGCTTTAAAACAAAGTAAATTTCTTCCCAATACCTGATAAAGACTTAACGGAATCGTTGTCCACGGTTCATGTTTTTGTTGTTGAAGTTTTGCTGCCCATGTCAGTAAAAAAGAAGTCTGCATATCGTGGACGTTTATCATGTTAATACCACCTTCTTCCACCACATTACACAATACATTTCGTTTAACTTTTTCAAAGGCTTTTGTATTTGAATACTTCCTTTTCGAGAGAAACCTGAACAAAATAGTATTCAACTTATCGAGAACTTTAACAGGGGCAAGAAGCGCCTGCATAACGTAAACAAATTGTGAAACTAAGAAGGACTTAATAATACATAATTTGCCGCTTATACTTAAATTTCTTCTTGACCATCTGCAAATGATTTGTTCAACTTTTTCAAGTCTTTTTGGACCAATTTTCCATAATTTCAGAGGCCGGGATGTCATTTTTAAAACTGACTAATTCCCATGATTTTAACCTGGGTATTCCATTTAATATCGCAATATTTCTCTTGACAGTTTTTACGCGATCCGAACCACATTGCTTCCGTTTCACTTTTATTTAATTTTAAGCGAGATATATTGGAAAAATCATCAATAATTTTCAAAACCGTTTCCATGTCGTTTTTATCTTGAAGTAAAACAGTTATGTCATCGGCGTACATAGCCAGTTTCAAGATACGCGATGTTTGTTCTGCAAAACCTACATCTGGTAAGGCAAATCCTTTAATATTGGGGTGACTTCGGATTTGTATTGCTAATAATTCTACACTTATTTCTTCCGAAATCCAACCCATATAATTTATGCAGCTCGTGGTGTTTGTAATTAAACCAATATGTAATGCTATTTGAGACCGTGGAAGAGCCAGGTTGGTTATTGCCCTTTTAACTTCTCTTAAAACTTTAATCCATTTAACAAATTTTTCGCCAAAACCAAATTTTTTAAAGGACCAGACCACATAGTCTTTTGAGATGGAATCGTAGGCTCGGGCGTAGTCAAGGGCAAGTAATATACCTGCTTGATTTCTTTCATTAGCGTAATTAATGACATCATCAATTAATCTAATCAAGTTACTTGCCTTTCTTCCCTTAATACATCCTGTCTGATCTTCTGACACGAGGTCAGAAATAACACCAGATACGCGCTGCGATAAACATGTTGCCAGCATTTTATAATCTGTATTGGTTACAGATATAGGGTTTCCAATTCTTAAGGCTATCTCTCGGCAAATCTTTATCCTTATGGATCAACGTGATAACTGCTCTTTTCTGAGTATCTGACAATTCACCGACTCTAAATGCACTTTGAAGGGAATTAACCACCATCATTTTTACTTTAGGCCAACATTTTTTCATGAAACTTGTAGTCAATCCGTCTAAACCTGGTGACGAACCATTTTTTAATAAAGACAGCGCCCTGCCGATTTCTAACACGGTAAAATCAGTTTCCAAACCATATTTTCGTTCGTCATTTAACTGAGGAATATTTAAATTAAGAACTTTACTTTCAGCATCCTCCTCAACAAAATTCCCATTTTTATCAAACACGTTATTGTAAAATCTCACTTGCTCCTGTAAAATTCCTTTTTGCGTCGTTATTGAGAGCCATTTTCATCAATTAATCTGTCCATAAATTTTCAATCAGCTTTCACTTTTTCCATATTTAAAAAATATAATATCACTTCACATGCACAATTCTATATAACATATTACAACCAAACACAATAGCAAATAAGCAAAAAAACTCAGAACATGGTTTGAAAGGGTAGCTTTATTGGTCTTTTTTCGAACGAATGTAAGGATCACTATATCCCGCCAAACCGCAACACGGTGGCCTAGTGGTAAGGCGTCCGCCCAGTGAGCGGGAGGTCGTGGGTTCGAACCCCGGCCGGGTCATACCTAAGACTTTAAAATTGGCAATCTAGTGGCTGCTCCGCCTGGCGTCTGGCATTATGGGGTTAGTGCTAGGACTGGTTGGTCCGGTGTCAGAATAATGTGACTGGGTGAGACATGAAGCCTGTGCTGCGACTTCTGTCTTGTGTGTGGCGCACGTTAAATGTCAAAGCAGCACCGCCCTGATATGGCCCTTCGTGGTCGGCTGGGCGTTAAGCAAACAAACAAACAAACAAACAAAATATATCCCGCCAACTAGAGTTATTACGGCTTGTTGATTTTGCCAATACAAAAGTCATTTTTTCTCACTTCATTGGTGCAAACAGTGTAATATTGTGTTGTAAATTCTATTGTTATGCAATTGCTGTTATATTTGTAAGCATAAGAGAGAGAGAGAGAGAGAGAGAGAGAGAGAGAGAGAGAGAGAGAGAGAGAGAGAGAGAGAGAGAGAGAGAGAGAGAGAGAGAGAGAGAGAGAGAGATTTTTCACTCCATCAAAGTATCTCCTTTTGAATGCTAAATATAAGTCAGGGAATACGTCTAAAAATGGCCTCCAAATTCCAGGAAATATGTATATTACCTGGATATTTTAGGGAATATATATATATTCATTGAGTGAAACAGGGAATACGTATAAATCAAATCTCTTATATTATTAAAAGCTGCATCAAAAGGTGTGCAACATTGATATCGGGACTACACAAAATAGAATGTTTATATAATGGGTGGTGGTGGATAATGCTGTCTGGATTAAAATATAAAAAGAGGTAAACAGGTGGCGAACTGTATTAAGTTTCACTGACGGTTTAGTCTTCAGTGACAATGCAAATAACAAATCAGAGGTGATTCTTGCTAAACATCAAGCTTTTATTTATTCGTATGAATTTAGCAATGAAAAACGGATTGACAATTAAGTGTAAAGAGAGAGGGGGGGGGGGGGAGAAAGAAGGAGGGGGAGAGAGAGGGAGGGGGAGAGAGGGAGGGGGGGAGAGAGGAACGGGGGGAGAGAGGCAGGGCGAGAGAGAGGGATGCGTGGGGCTGGCGGTGGGGGTGGGGGGGGGGGGGGGCGTGGAGATGAGCAGCTAGTCTTCGTAGAGCGGTTCGACTCGCGCAGTGGCTGGCTATACATTACACGGTTCGCGTGCCATCAATTAGAACGTCGTCAAGCAGGTAACCCGCTGAGAAACCTACTGGAGAGCAAGAGAGACAGCTGGACGCATTCCTTGTTTATGGTCAGCAGATTAATGTACTGCCACACTGAGATTGAAGTCGCAGAGGGTTACATCGGACCGGGTGGCCGAGTCAGTGGTAACGCAGTTGCGCTCGGAAGCGAGAGGTTGCGAGTTCGACCTTGGGTCAGGGCGTTAGCAATTTTCTCCTCCCTTTCCTAACCTAGGTGGTGGGTTCAAGTGCTAGTCTTTCGGATGAGACGAAAAACCGAGGTCCCTTCGTGTACACTACATTGGGGTGTGCACGTTAAAGATCCCACGATTGACAAAAGGGTCTTTCCTGGCAAAATTGTATAGGCATAGATAAAAATGTCCACCAAAATACCCGTGTGACTTGGAATAATAGGCCGTGAAAAGTAGGAGACAGACAGTATTCCACAGATTTGAACAGGAAATTTTTTTCCACCGTACACTCGTTCATTAAACGTTCAGGCCGCTTTGGGTAAATCAGAATAAATGCTTTACAAGCCGGACAACAACTTTAACTTCTGCACATCTCCTACCCATCCCTCTTCTTTTATTCATCTTCTTTCCCTCCTTCCTTCTTTTACTGTCTTTCTTTATCATCATTATGCAACGTTCATTACGTTATTAATAGATTTGGTTTATTGAGACAAATTTTTCAACCGTTACCGCCTTATGTTGTACTGTCATGCAGGAACACCACTATAAGCTTCTAGCTTGTTGCTGTTTCTGTGAACTTTGTATACATGTCATGATTGTAACCTTTGTTAAAATAAACTTATGTTTAAACCAAAAGTAGGATATGCGCCGAAATGGCTGCGATCTGCTGGCCGATGTGAATGCGTGATGTATTGTGTAATAAAAATTCCATCTCACACGGCATAAATAAATCCCTGCGCCTTGAATATGTGCGCGATATAAATTGCATAAAATAAAAATAAAATAAATAAATCCCTGCGCTTAGAACTGTACCCACGGAATACGCGCGATATAAGCCTCATATTGATTGATTGATTGACATCCTCGTATAGTCACAGTATACTGACACCAGTCCTAGCATGATAGAGCGGCTGTCACTATAGGTGTCTCTCTTTGTGTGTCTGTATCATATTACTTGTGATTAAAACTTCGTGGTTGAAAACGACGTTAAACACCAAATAAAGAAAGAAAGTGATTAAAACAAAAAATGCCTGATAGGAAACAAATAGAAAAAATGTTATGACAGAGATTCCCCTAATATTTCCGAATGTCATTTCTACAATGACGCTTTGAATAACGTCTTAATAAAAGTTGGTTGACGTGAAATGTGGCTTGAAAAAAAAGAGCATTAAAACCTTTAACGTAATGCAACAAGCAGAGAATGCAGAGAATATGGAATATTAGCTGTCATAGGGGTACGATACCAGTTAATCACGTTTAACCGAATGTTTGGAGATTCGAGAGTGGAGGGTGTCAGTTATTGAAGAGAGAGAGAGATGGAGAGAGAGGAGAGTTGGGAAAAGAGAGAGTGTGTGTAAGAAGGTGAGAGACAGAGGGCGATGGGGAGAGGTTGAGTGATCATATGAGGGGTGTTGTCAATATTAGAAAGATAGAGGGGGAGAGAAGGAGAGAGAGATGGGAGGGTGAAGAAAGAGAGAGAGTGTGTAAGATGCCTCCATAAGAGATGTAGCCTAGAATAAAAGCAATGTCCCTCGATGCATGTATTATTTCTCTTAACGAGTATAAAATAAGTTATGTAAGTCATTTTTCGTAGGCCTAATATGAAAACAATAATGTTGAAGTCTGAATCCAGTATCATTATTTTGAACTGTTTCGGTCTATACATGTAGTCTGCTTAAAGCAGAACGCTTCCGTGTAGCATATATATCTTTCATGTTCTCTTGGGACGGGCCAGGGAATGTGTTACAAACTAACGCTTGCTTATTAGCAAGCCCAGTCAGTTCTGTACGCGAGTAGTGAAACATGATAGCGGTCAGTGGATCAGTTACCAACATTCCTACTGACATCTGGTAGTGATTTAGTCTTGATGGTGATCGGTGCTTTCCTTCGTTAGCCACTGGACTTGTCAGTTACATTTTGACGATTATCTGAGCGACCCCTTTTACAGAAAATTCAAATAGCAACCGAACCCATTCATGGAAGATCATATAGGATGTACATTAGGTCCCTAATCACGAAGACGGTCACCTAGAAACTCGCTCAAATATGTGATTTTTCTTGATACATTGTTAACTAATCTAAAAGATTGGAGTTTTCCTAACAATACACACACACACAACGTATTCGTTTTGATAACAAAAATAATGATATGGCATGTATCAATAGCCGGCATGTGATAAAGGGGTAACAAAATAATAATTAACAAGTGACCATAAGGATCCTAATACTTTCCGTTTATCATCTCGTGCTGTGGTTGTTGTTTTATTATTTAAAGTCTTCTTCGTCGAAATGATAAGACATCTGATATGGCTCAAAAGAGTCGGCTGGACCGAAAGCAAATATCAAGTAAAGTATCTGGGGCTGATAGAACATATAGACCCTAACGGGTGTAAAGTGAGCATATATTAAAACCCTTCCTGGCCGGATAATATGGTACCTAGGGTCACCAAAGTTCAGAGCTTCTCGGCATCGACTCCGATGAGCATGCTTCCGAATAGTGGTGTCAACAGTTTTATCAGTTTTGGAGAAAAGTGGGTGCAAACGAAAACATTTAAACCATGCCTGACGGGATAATGTTGGCACTAGGATCATCAAACTACAGAGCAAATCAATATCAATCACCACAAACTGGGGCCTTAATTTCGGAGAAAATAACTGTGTCCTTACTGGAGACAATTGAGTTTGTTTGTTTGTTTGTTTGCTTAACGCCCAGCCGACCACGAAGGGCCATATCAGGGCGGTGCTGCTTTGACATAGAACGTGCGCCACACACAAGACAGAAGTCGCAGCACAGGCTTCATGTCTCACCCAGTCACATTATTTTGACACCGGACCAACCAGTCCTAGCACTAACCCCATAATGCCAGACGCCAGGCGGAGCAGCCACTAGATTGCCAATTTTAAAGTCTTAGGTATGACCCGGCCGGGGTTTGAACCCACGACCTCCCGATCACGGGGCGGACGCCTTACCACTAGGCCAACCGTGCCGGTTAGACAATTGAGTACATGTATACGAAATAGCATTTCCTGACGGGATAATTTTGAGTGACACCAGGGTCATCAATCCGCAGGACATAATTATGAGCGTTTATTCCCATGGACCTCGAGCTCATAGCCAAAATGAGTTTCAATAGCTTTACCTATTTGGGAGAAATGAGTACATATATATGTTAGTCATATTGAGAACAGACACAAGTCAAACGGGATAATTGCACTATGATCAACAAACTACTTTGTTTGAATGCAAATGTGTTGTTTGTCCCCCAGAGGGTGGACGTTTGCGTTTGTTCCGGTCAGTCACACAAGTCACTAAAATATCACTCACGCGAACTGTCAAGACGCAAAATAGATAAGTTGGTAAATTGCTCTCCTAACGTGACAAAACGAAAGTGTCCGAGGCAGGAGATCGAATCCCATTGGCGTCGTTAATTTAAAAAAAAAAGCTCACTGGGTGACGCAGGGGTTTGTCGGACCTGTTCTTCTTAGGGGTTGGGGAGGGGGGAGGTGTTGCGTTGTTGCTGTTGTTTTTTGGGGGAGGAGAACATTGCAGTTATGATAAAAAAAATTCTGTCAATATTTGTCCCGCGCTAATCTGTGTGAAATCGCTTACCGTTGCCAATCATAATTCATATATTAATACAGGTACTGGTAGCCTCAGTCACACGAAATTGCTAATTTCTGTGGTACTGGGCAACTTTCACGTTATTCCTTTTGCATGGGCATAGTGGAGGCCACCTCGATCAGGACTGGCTGGGACTAATGTGTTTATTTTTTTAATTAAGTGGGTTTATTTGAACATTAAATATTTTTACCTACCGCCGGATGCCCTTAGGCACCCCTGAAGCTCGACATGCAGCCGTCCGGGATAAAACTGCCCGAGAATCCAATAAACACTTTAGACAACACAGTATCATGTCAAATCAAGTTCACTCTCAAACCTATCAAGTTATTATTGTTGTTACTTATTGGAATGGCAAACGGAACATCCATTGCCTATGGTTTTTGTAATGTCATAGCTGTATTTCTCCCTGAAACTTTTGCAAATTATTAGTAGGCCAGTTGGTTAGGACACTCTTGCTTCATCACGTTCTAATCACGCACGTTCGAATCCACGCGGTGTCACTTTTTTTTCTCCCTTTCCCCTACGCTACATTACTTTTCAGGGAATGTGTGCTGTTCATTGTTATTTTATTTTACTGATACGTTTTTTATAATTTAATTCGTCATCCAGCGGGGACGTTTGCGATTGTTCCATTCCGTAAGTATGTATGTATGTCACAATATAGGAACTGCGATAAATCCTGAACGGCTAAGTATTTTTCAACCAAACTTTGTAGGTAGATGTAGACACACGATAGCCTATTGCGTGCAACATTTATATTGGATAGGTCAAAGGTCAAGGTCATTACGGGGCCCGATGGTCAAAATACATAATCAGCCATATCTCCCAAAGTTCTGGGAATATTTCAATGAAACTTTTTTCATTACATACTCTGAGGACGGGTCTACAAAATAGCAGTTAAAAATTACATAATCACAGCAAAAATGTTTTTCTCAGAAAATCGAGTTGAATTTTTTCTTCTTTTTTTCCCCCTTAAGTTGAAGGGACTAATGTGCTGCGTCTTCATGTTTAATTTCATTTAAAAAAAAAATGGTTGGCTGGTTCCAAAGTTATAAGGGTTTTAACCATCATATTTGTGGTAATCATATGACTGATAGTTATAAGGCTTCGCTGATCAGGGGAGCTAATCTACTCCACTGAATCACCATCGCTTTGAAGCTATGAATACAATAATAAATCAGTCATGATTCAGACAAGATAAGTCGACCATTGCAACAATAATAGAAATTGATAATGGTATGGATTCGCATAGGCACTTTAATATCCACACCATCAGTGATTAATGAAAATCATAAAACATTTGTTACATCCCGTGAGGAGCACGAGTATTGCTAGTGATAATAATAATAATAAACATTTAGAATCCGAATACTTCCTAATGCAAGGAGCCCTAGTCGTTTACATAAACCGAAGATGGGGAGGTAGAACTTTTCTCTCCCTTCTTCAATGCTAGCGTTCTTGGCCAGGGCACGGTAACTTGATACCAACACGAAAAGGAACGCTGAAACCATGGTCCTGTGGCGCCGCCCCGTAACCGGTGGTCAGCATCTGACTTACAGTGCTAGCTCGGCGAAGCCACGGCGAAAGGGCTACGGCTGTAACCCGATAACGGCACCGGCTGATAACAAGTTCACGCTGATATCAATGGCCTTGCTGCATCGCCAATTATCCTTCTGAGGCTCGGGCACCCCGCTGCACCAGCCTCTCCTTTCACCTCTACTTCTGGTGGCCCAATCGGAGGTTCCTCTGCTAGCCACCGATGCTCTGGTTGCTTCAACTTTACGTGATATTTGACATCCTTGACCTCTGCATCTAGCCTTGTGTAGAGCACTTGATCACAAAATCAGGACTATTATAATTAAGACAAGTACTATACACTTATAACTTTTTTCATATTTTTTTCTTGCTGTTTATTTTTAGTATTATCATAAAACCATTAATATTACAATTAAGTTCTCATGACCCACAATCTTGACAATAACTGAAATAATGACATCAGTGACTATGCCTTGAAGCTCTTGGACAACATTCAAGTGTGTGATATTTATACTGATATTACTGACTTGAAAAATAACTGTGAAGTAAAATGCTTATACTGTCTTAATATACTGTTTAAAACGTTATGCCCCTAATGGCTTTGCCGTGAGGGCGTAAAATTCTGTTTAAAACGTTCGCCAGAGACGTTTCTGTTTAATTTTGGTAGCACTTATTTGAGCCTCGTGCTTTTGTGTTTCTTCATCTTGCCCTTTCTATGCTAATTCGGACTGTTGGATAAATATGTATTTAAACCAAAAGAAGGTGTACTTCTCTTTTTAACTGTCAATAGTTCGATGAAACAACGCATCAGTTCAGGCGCAGTCAAGTCCAGACTAGCCCCTGTCAGTCACTCCAGTACACGCGTTCGGAATGCACGACAAGCTTGATACGGTTAGTTAAACACTTCCCCTCCGCCTTTGGTAACTTGACACTGATAGCGCGGCGGGGAGGTAGCTCAGTTGGTAGCGCGCTGGCTTTGTAGCCAGTTGGTCGCTATCAGCGTGGGTTCGATCCCCACGTTCGGCGAGAGATTTATTTCTCGGAGTCAACTTTGTGCAGACTCTCTTCGGTGTCTGAACACCCCCGTGTGAACACATGCGCACGAAAAAGATCCCACGTTCACAGCGAAAGTCTCAGGGCTTGGAAAACACGAAGACACGCATGCATCATCTCTCGTCTCCGATTATAATGATCGTATTTCGATACTTTGACGAGACAAACCCAATGCTGGTGTGTCGAAGAAGACAGCCACAGCGGGCTTGTTCGAATCAAAGTATCACACCATAACTTCAACGTATTACCAATACCTGTCCCAATATAGACCAGTTGGTCTAAGAGGACGTTAAACCCTAAAAGTCAGTCACACTGATAGCCGAAGGCGCAGCTCCTTTGCCCAGTCCATAAAACAAGAGGCACATACAATACACGCACAGGGGTAGAGGAGACGAAATAGGTGAATAAGAATAATCAGATATGTAATAGTTTTACTGCATTATAACAAACATGTAGGTGTTAATGTTGCTATTTTAAATTAAAGTAAAGCCGTGCTTTTTTTGTTTAAACTGTGGCGTCATTTTCTGGTTTTGTTTTTGTATCCGGGGTTGTAAGAATTTACATGACAAATACAGGCATGTGATCATGCAGCCGAGTTGCAATGAGAAAGGCAACACAGATTCAGGCAGTTCGAGTTCATCATTAAAATTGTCTACTGTTGGTCTTTGGCATGGTGCGTGTCAAGACCTCACAGTCATGCTGGGAAGAAACCCTAGGTAGTGGAAGGTTACCGCTGTTCTCCCCTCACACTCTCTGTATCTCCCACGGTCCCTCTTTCTCCTCCCCCCCCCCCTCTCTCTTATCTTATAATACATTTAGAGTACAAATATATATCTCTCTTTCCCCCTATCTCGATTTCTCTCCCTTTCCCTCCTCTCTCTGTTTCCCTCTTTCCTTTATCAATAAATTTATAATACACATTTTTCTCTCTCTCTCTCCCTCTCTCTCTCTCTCTCTCTCTCTCTCTCTCTCTCTCTCTCTCTCTCTCTCTCTCTCTCTCTCTCTCTCTCTCTCTCTCTCTCCCTCTCCCTCTCTCTCCTTTTTAGAATGCAGTGAACGTTTCGACATTTATAATTGTTACAAAACATGTTTGGAAAAAGAGAAATTCATTGAATTAATCGAAGATATCAAGTTAAATGAT
>NC_090254.1:22742660-22752660 GCF_037325665.1 Littorina saxatilis
CATTCCCAAACACTTCCTTCCCTCAAGCCTAATCTTACAATAATTTCAAGTAACAATTTTTGTCAAAAACGTAATACTGTACTCAAGATTTATTGAACTCGATATTAACAGCTTTATTGCCTTTTATTTCATGAAAATCTACCCGCCAAATGAAATACCCTTAACTCCAGCAATCCCTACCTTTTTAATCCTACCTCACCTACCTACCTCACAATCCCTACCTAGCACCCGCCCCCATAAAACAATTAAATCACAGGGGGGGGGGGGGGGGGGATGGTCGCCTGATATGGACCGGCTCCTAGTATGGACCATCTCCGGTTCTGACAATTAAACTAACGGTACTAGAGCGCTCAAAATAATTGTCATTGGCCACATTTACCCTTTCTGGATAGCTTGCGCGTGTCAAAACTGTGGAGGGCGCATAAATTTAAAAACCGATAGGCTTTTTTACTTTTGTACACTTCTGGCAGCGTTCACTCCAAAAGTTGCTTTATATGACAGCTAAGACTGTCATTATTACATTTTAGCAGTGTTGTCCCCGTCTTTCTAGCACAAACATACACTATTAGCAAAATCTCAAAGTATGTGGGGGGGCCCCGGTAGCTCAGTTGGTAGAGCACTGGACTTGTGATCGGAAGGTCGCAGGTTTGAATTCGGGCCGGGACGGACACGGGTCAACTTTATGTGCAGACTCATAGACGGAAGCCATGTCCCACCCCCGTGTCACCACAATGACACGTAAAAGGCCTTGGTCATTCTGCCATAAGTGCAGGTGGCTGAATACACCTAAACACGCAGACACCTGGGTGGCGCGACTCCGTTGCAGCTAGCTTTCCACTGGGAGGAAGCGACCCGAATTTCCCAGCGATGGGACAATAAAGTAATGAAAAATGAAAAAAAATGTGTTTGTCCCCCTAATATAGCAGGAAAGAAAAGACAATGACTGGTTTCAGTCATGCATTAAGAAGATTGGTGAAAAGAACGTGTGAAACTTGCCATCACATGTATTCTTTACGTGAACGCTGATATTTTCATTCATTTTCTTTCTCTTTTTGATACGTTTCTTAAGTTTTAAGGTGTGCTCCAACTAATCTTCTCAACGAACCGAAGCAAATCAATCTGATGCATATTTAAATCCGTCTGACACATATAGGTTACACACTCCGAGTTCTGATTATCTTGCATATTTTCCCGAGGGTCGATTTTCATGAATTACCGAGCCTTTGGCGAGGTAATACATGAAAATCGACCCGAGGGAAAATATGCAAGATATTCAGGACGAGGTGTGTAAGCTATTTATCCCATTACTCCGACGTTTTCATTAAAAACATTTACTTTTTCCACTAAAACCTGCCCGTGCCTGTTTTCAGCTTGCCAAAAGCCTCCGCAGTCGAAATTCATGTCAATGAATTCATGCGCAAAGCTAGTTCCCATTTGTCAGCATAATGGACGGCGTCATTCGACTTGTATGTGGACATTCAGTCATTCATATTGCTTATAAAAAGGTCTGCTATCTGCTTTTACATTTTGAAAGTCATTTTAAAATATCCCTGTGTATATTTGACATCGGCTTTCGTTATAATCAATTCGGCATACCGGGTTTATATTTTTACCAGAATTGCGCACGATAATGGCAGCGCAACAAAAACGGGCCGTGCTGGTTTGATCGTTGACCCAAGTCAGTTTGCATGCAGTGTTACTGTTTGTCAGTCGGGGATAGAAATGTTGGCTGTCATCGCGCTGTTCTGTTTTGGTTTTCACACGTGGATCACTTACATATTCAGTCGTCGGGTTTAGGTGAGCCAAAGCTTCAATACTTCGCCTGTTGTAGACGTTAAGGGCAGACCGGGTAGGCAAAATGAGTTATTTTTGGTCTCATACACCTTTTTGGGGTTGTTGCATTTTTCACACCTTTGAACATCCTGGAATGCATTCAATAATCTGCTTTTGTCATTTTAGACATGTATTCATGTAAATAAAACCATTTTCAAACCGATGTTTTGTTGTTTTTGTCTGTGTTTTATCAAAAAAATCGAAAAAATGGTCAACTTTGGATACTCCGTGCTGGTAAATGTGCGCACATGACATGACCCTTCGCTGTTCAAACTGTGTGGAAATTTCCGTTCTTCAAGATGACGTCATCACCGTTGGGGAATTTCCGTTGACATAGGCACAAAGAGAGAGAATCCGTTCCAACCGAAACCCCGGAATTAATATATGCAAATATATGTAGGTCAAAGGCATTTGGCGCAAGCGCAGTAGACAACTTATCAGTCCCCCGGTGTCAACAAATCCATGACGTTTTCACCGATTCAGCAGCATTTTTCAAAGTTTTGAGCTGCGGAGAACAACCCTAACATTGGAAATGTTCGGCATAGTGGCAAGAAATATCAGAGAAAGATGAACCAGCAGCAGCGAACAGTAGAAGGAAGTAACAACACTCCGAAATGAACCAACATGATCGTATTTGAGCAGACGACATTCTAAGATTCTTGACTCGACGAGGTGGGTTTTGCTTCTTTCTCTTTTCGATCTTGTTTGTTTGACAACGTGATTTATTGCACATCGTTATGTTGTTGTTGTTGTAAGAATGTGTTAGGGTTTGCAGGTAAATGATAAACAGTTTGTGTCTGGAGTATTTTGCGGGTTTCTTGATCCAATTTACTGACCATGCCGCCGCTGCACACCCCCCCCCCCCCCCTCCCTCCCTCGATCATCTCTGTGATATCGTCTTCACAACCCCTATTTTATTGTTCTTCGCTGGCCAGTCCTTGAGAGCTTACTATGGTGTAACATCAAACATGTCATCAGTATTCTTTGTCTGGGGTCAAACTGAGAAGCAGCATCTGAGCGATGTACGACTGACACAGTTTCTGTTTCTGGTCATTGACCGTAGGAAAATAAGTACCCTACTAGAGAGCGTTCTCTAATTCTAAAGGATTGGTTTACACCAGCATCGCTGACCAACCTATCATTGACAGCAATATTGTTGTCAAATCTTTTCCATTAACTAAGGAATAAAAAAAATAGATCCAATTTACTTCACCAAAGAAAAAAAAAGAGTTAAACTAAAGGACTGGGGATGCAACTCATGAATCAAAAGCATAAAGATCACCAGCAAACAGTGCTAGGTTTAGGAAATCTGAAAATGTATACACACACACAGAACACACACACACACACAAAACAGACAAGAGACAAGAAACAAGCAAATACATAGCAAGTGTGATGAAATAAATTAATTTTAAAAGAAAAATATGAACAGAAAGAAAGAAAGAAAGAAAATAATTCAGCTAGTTTCAGTATTAGTTCCTGTGTGTATGTGATTGTGTGGTTACTCAAATCCCATAGTAAACTTGACATGTACATTTTGTGATAGGGGCCAATTAATGAATGTCTTTTGTGTGTGTGTGTGTGTGTGTGTGTGTGTGTGTTCGTCAACCCGACATAATTATGTGGGTACGAGCCGCTGAGGTGGTTGTAAGAAAACCCGCCTGGTTCAGTGGTTGGGGGCTGATTGGGATTTCTGATTTACCAGCCTAGCCAAAAAGTTGAGGTACACCCCATGTAACATGGTCATTTGCAAAATAAAGTACAAGCACTTATTGACGTTTATATTGAGTCTTAAAATTTGCAGCTTATTACAAACAAAAACCATGGACAGTTGTATCAAATATTAAATCAGTGTTTGTGTATTTATTAGGTTGGAGCAAGGGGAGAGCCAGTCCTCCTGTGGTGGCAGCGAGGAGAAAGATTGACCTGATGGAAAAGTTTGCTAAACCGGAACTACCCTCTTCCACAGCAGAAACATCAGCTTTGCCATCTTCTGACCAACCATAAGAAGATACAGATACTTTGCTATCTTCTGACCCATCACAAGCAGATATGGATACTGGTACTGTGCAACGTCACTCCGCTGACATGTGTTGGGCTTTTGTCAACATTGATCAGCTCAATCTATTGCTGAAAGGTTTATATCCTGTACTGAATGCTTGTCTGATAGCAGTCTGATTATGAAAGAAGGTGATGCATCAGCCCAAGGATTTGCACAGGCCCTGCATCTGGAGTGCATATGAGTGTCCATTCAAGTCTGCAGTTGTTTACTCTTCTCCCGGTGTTTGCAACGCTTCGGGTGGTAAAGTTGCATTTTAAATAATCCGCGTATGACCAAGTTGGTACATGGAAAGGGACATTCAGCTTTACAGAAATTTGCTGCAGTGTTAGGATTGAGCACAGAAATACTGTAATTAAAATGTTGCAACTTTTGAATGGCTTGATAGCTTTGTTCCATTTGTGTATATATAATTATGTAATGTTGTTGATGATTTGTGAAGCATCATTTCTATGCAATGGAATAAGAAATCAGTGCATCCGTTGGGTTTTTATGAGTCTGACAGTTTGGTTCTGATCAATATTTTCATATCAGCACAAACACAGATAATTGACTTTTTTAATGTTTTCATATAATTTTTTTTTAAATCAAAAAAATCTGATAATTTGATTATCAAATCATTTCCCCTTCATAGTTAAAGTGTTATTCTGGTTAAAAAAAAAACACCCCATTAATTCAAGCTCTACTGTGGTACTAGTTTACCGGGGTACTAGTGAGACTCTTTTACATGCTGTTTTCTCTACATGTAATTTGAGACAAAATGTGGTAATTAAAATGTTGTAACTTTTGAATGGCAAGATGGATTTGTTCCAATTTTGTATATGTTGTTTATGATTTGTGAAGCACCATTTCTGTGCATGGAATAAGAATACAGTGGATTCCTTGTGTTTTTATGAGTCCGACAGTTTCGTTTTGATTCATATCTGCACTAACATAGATGAGTTTTCAAATGATTTTTAAAAAAAAGTCTGGATAATTTGATCGTCAAATCATTTCCCCATCATAGTAAAGTGGTTATTCTTATAAAAACATATCAATTCAGGCTGCACTGTGCTACTAGTTTGAGGTACTGGTTGGAATCTTTCAAATGCTGTTTTCTCTGAATGTAATTTTCAGACAAACATCTGTAATTAAAATGTTGCAACTTTTGAATGGCTTGATGGATTTGTTTCATTTTTGTTTATGTTGTTTATGATTTGTAAAGCGTCAGTTTTGTGTATGGAATAAGAGTTAAGTGCATTGGTTGGGTTTTTATGAGTCTGACAGTTTGGTTCTGATTCATGTTTTCATATCGGTACAAACAAAGATGGCTGTTTTCATATGATGTATATAAAAAAAATCCTGATAATTTGATTGTCAAATCCTTTTCCCTACATAGTAAAGTGGTCATTCTGATAAAAACATATGAATTCAGGGTGCACTGTGCTACTGGTTTTTTTATGTACTGGTTCAAATCTTTAAAATGCTGTTTTCTCTGAATGTAATTTTCAGACAAAACGCTACAATTAAAATGTTGCAACTTTTGAAAGGCTTGATGGATTTGTTCAGTTTTTGTATATGTTGTTTATGAGTTGTACAGCATCAGTTCTGTGTATGGAATAAGAGTTCAGTGCATTGGTTGGGTTTTTATGAGTCTGACAGTTAGGATTTCATGTATTTTTCTTATCAAAACTGAACCGGTAACTGAAAATGCTAAATTAAAATAATATATTGCTTAGAAATGCTTTTCGATACACAGAATTATTAAACACACACATATTGCTGCAAAGAAGAAAAATTGGATCAAAACATGCACTGGTTCACAAACTGCAACATTTTAAAAAAAGCACATTTTATAACATTTTTCTCACATTTTGGTGAATAAAACCCCCAAAAATTGCTTTTCACTCAAAATTTAAAATGGTTTCCCTTAATTAGGTTATTCTGCTTGCAAAAATCAAACAAGCAGCAAGCTGTTTCCAAAATAAAAAAAAAAAGTGCTTGCCTACCCTGTCCCCCCTTAAGCAATAAAGCTTGGAAGTTGTATGCCGGCACTGAGAGTCGGTCGCAGTACATCGCTTTCTACTTTGTCCCGGTCTTGAGTTTGAACACCTAAGGTTGGATACATGATACATCTAACACCTCACATCCTCTTCTCTTCCCCATATATCTTAACTGTATCTCCAACTTCTTTTCGTCTTCTTCTTTTCATTTTGGTGCCACTCCCTCATTTGTCGCTGAACCCCGCAGTTGACTCGACTCGGATTCACACAAGCCCGTCTAGCAGACGACAGTTCGAACAGTCTTGAACAGCACGGTTGCAAGCAGATTCAGCTATCAATCGAAGCAATACACTTAAAGCCAAAGCAAATAATTACCCAATGAGAAAACCTAACGTTTGATTTGACTTCATGGTGAGTCTTCTGATAATTTTGTTTGGCGTTGGAATGGATCTCAACAGGTTCCCAGCTACGACAACTTTTCCAGATTTATGCACCGATGTCAGTTTCAGATTGAGTTTTCGAACTACCAGGTGACTGGGTTGTGTTTTGATTGCGCTCTCTCTCTCTCTCTCTCTCTCTCTCTCTCTCTCTCTCTCTCTCTCTCTCTCTCTCTCTCTCTCTCTCTCTCTCTCTCTCTCTCTCTCTCTCTCTCTCTCTCTCTCTCTCTCTTTCTCTCTCTCTCTCTCTCTCTTTGGTAATAAAGTTCAGTTTCAGTCTCTCTCTCTCTCTCTCTCTCTCTCTCTCTCTGTCTCTCTCTCTCTCTCTCTCTCTCTCTCTCTCTCTCTCTCTCTCTCTCACGGTTCTGTGTGGATGGCTGTCTGTGTAAAAATTAGGGAGTATCGTCCCTTGATCCCACTCGCGATACTCGTTGAACATGCCTTTGACCATGCAGTCGCTTCAGCCAGTGAAATATCTCGACTCCGCTCTTCAAATCCATGCAGAATGTGCGTATCGTATGAAGTATTCTTTATTTTCTCAATATTGACACATGTAGGCCTGTACCTATACGTGATATTGACTTTGACACCACAAAATATTTCAGTCGTATGTTGAAAAAAGTAGTCCATCTGTAAACTCTGAATATGCAGATGACCTCTATAAATTATTCAAGTGTACTCTGAAATCAAAGACAATGACCAATGACAGTTGAGATCGAAACTCGGTTGTGATGGGATATCCATATGGTTGTGATGGAATATTCAGAATAATCACCTTGCAGCTAACAGAGACAGAGAGGCAGGTCATGGGATAAACTGATTTATATCATGTTATTTTGGAGTAGGGGAAGGGCTCCTAATATGGACCACTTTTTGTTTCATGCTGATAACTAGCTTGTTTTCTTGCGAAGAAGTTTCATTTTGTGTTTGGTAGTCCTTCTCTCTTAGGTTAACCCTTAGGCCTAATTAGAGTGACATAGCTTTGATAGACATTCAGCAACAATTAAACACAGAAAAAATCACAAATGGTCCATATTAGGAGCCTGGGCGCCTAATATGGACCAGTGAAACGGCCTTCACGAATCACTGTAAAAAGCCCCCTATACTTCAAAATAACATGATACAACTTAGTGTACAAGTCAGACTAATTCAAATATGCTTTAGATTTATCTGTTTCGGGTTAATGAGAGCATTATTTGAAGCACACCAGGAAACTGAAGAAGCTTATCAAAAACAGAGTGAAAATAAGTGAAATTATCAACTTCCACGAAATGTAGACTTTTTGTTATATTTTTTTTTAATCTCGTGGGCTAGTTATAGGTATTTCTAGCAAGCTTCTTAATGAATTAATGAAAATAGCATTTAGCTTTTATTTTCTTCGATTTGTTGAAGGTGGTCCATATTAGGGGACTCGCACATACTTTGAGATTTTACTATTATTTTTTGTTTGCAGTAAAAACTTGGGGTCAACTCTGCTGAAATGTAATAAATGCGGTCTTAGCTGTCATATATAGAAATTATTGTGTAATAAAAGCGTTGTCTGTGGACAGAAACGAGTCCGTTTTAGGCGGCAAATTTAGAGTGAACGCTGCCAAAAGTGAAAACAAGTCGCGTAAGGCGAAATAACATTTAGTCAAGCTGTCGAACTCACAGAATGAAACTGAACGCACTGCTTTTTTCACCAAGACCGCATACTCGTAGTTTCGTCAGTCCACCGCTCGTGGCAAAGACAGTGAAATCGACAAGCCAGAATAGTTCGGTAGTGGTCGCGCTGAGCAGGATAACACGCTTTTTACATTTAGTCAAGTTTTGACTAAATGTTTTAACATATGGGGGGAATCGAGACGAGGTTCGTGGTGTATGTGTGTCTGTCTGTGTGTGTGAGTGTGTGTGTCTGTGTGTCTGTGTGTGTGTGTGTGTAGAGCGATTCAGAGTAAACTACTGGACCGATCTTTATGAAATTTTACATGAGAGTTCCTGGGTATGATATCCCCAGACATTTTTTTCATTTTTTCGATAAATGTCTTTGATGACGTCATATCCGGCTTTTTGTAAAAGTTGAGGCGGCACTGTCACACCCTCATTTTTCAATCAAATTGATTGAAATTTGTGTAAGGCAATCTTCGACGAAGGCCGGACTTCGGTATTGCATTTCAGCTTGGTGGCTTAAAAATTAGTTAATGACTTTGGTCATTAAAAATCTGAAAATTATAATAATTTTCTTTTTAATATAAAACGATCCAAATTTACGTTCATCTTATTCTACATCATTTCCTAGTTATCAGCATGAAACAAACAGTGGTTCATATTAGGCGACCTTCCCTAACTCACACTCACACACACACACACACACACACACACACACACACACACACACACACACACACACACACACACACACACACACACACACACACACACACACCTAACCCCGCGCCTCTTACCCCTCCCCCCCCCCCCCCACCACCCTGTCCTCCTATTCACGACCCCATCCCATTTTTTCTCAAACGTCATCTTTATAGCAATGTTATTTTTCATGAATAAAAACTCAGGACGGTCAACATTCATCTCATCGATTCTTCTTCTTCTTCTGCTTCTTCTTCGTTCATGGGCCCACACTTTGAAGTAAACCCATTTTTTACTTCAAAGTGTGGGGGGATCTTCCCACACTTTGAAGTAAACTCAGTTTTTACTTCAAATTGTGGGGGGATCTTCCCACACTTTGAAGTAACTTACTTCAAAGCGTGGGACTTTTGCATCGCCTGTTTGAGCCTGATGATTTTGTCAAAAAAAATGGCAAAGTCTTTTGGATGAGTGAACAGAAAAAGTGAGCGAGCCAAGAAACATAGTGATGTTTGTTATCAGGCTTTAAGTGTGACGAAAACTCGTGGTGACGATTTTAAAACATGTTGGGTCACGCATGGTCCAATCTTACATGGTCCAACCTTACATGGTCCAACCTTACATGGTCCAACCTTACATGGTGCAACCTTACATGGTCCAACCTTACATGGTCCAATCTTACATGGTCCATATATGTAAGATTGGACCATGTAAGACTGGACCATGTAAGATTGGATCATGTAAGGTTGGACCATGTAAGGTTGGACCATGTCATATTGGACCATGTAAGATTAGACCATGTAAGATTGGACAAGGTAGGGTTGGACCATGTAAGATTGGACCATGTAAGGTTGGACCATGCAAGGTTGGACCATGTAAGATTGGACCATGTAAGGTTGGACCATGTAAGGTTGGACCATGTAAGATTGGACCATGTAAGGTTGGACCATGTAAGGTTGGACCATGTTATCTTGGACCATGTAAGATTGGACCATGTAAGGTTGGACCATGTAAGGTTGGACCATGTAAGATTGGACCATGTAAGGTTGGACCATGTAAGGTTGGACCATGTAAGATTGGACCATGTAAGGTTGGACCATGTAAGATTGGACCATGTAAGATTGGACCATGTAAGGTCGGACCATGTAAGGTTGGACCATGTAAGATTGGACCATGTAAGATTGGACCATGCGTGACCCAACATGTTTTAAAATCGTCATCACGAGTTTTCGTCACACTCAACAATGGGACATTGCTTAAAGCCTGATAACAAACATCATTATGTTTCTTGGCTCGCTCACTTTTTCTGTTCACTCATCCAAAAGACTTTGCCATTTTTTTTGACA
>NC_090254.1:22757660-22768784 GCF_037325665.1 Littorina saxatilis
ATTCTTTACATCAAAGTATTTACATCTGTAGCCTTTTACGAACGTTATCAGAAAAACAAGGGAGATAACTAGCCTTTTCTGTTCGGCAACACACAACTTAACGTTGGGCTTTTCTCGGAAACTATAAAAGTGACCGGGCTCAAATTTTATGTGAACGTGACTCCCAGTGACCTCTACACTTTGACGTCTGCTTTGGTGACCTTTGACCTTTTTCAAGGTCACAGGTATGTCTTGAAGGAAAAAAATTGAAATATCATATCTCTGAAACTATTCATCGGATTTGATTCAAACTTTATAGGATTATTCTTTACATCAAATTATTTACATCTGTATTGTGTTGTGAATAGCAATTTCTTCCTGTCCATCTGATGCCTCATATAATATTCAGAACTGCGAAAGTGACTCGATCGAGCGTTTGCTCTTCTTGTTATTTCGTGACACCGGAACGAAGAAGAGCACAGCCATGGGTTGAGCTACCCTCTGTGTGATGGATGCGCGCGTGTTTGTTGAGTAGGTCTACGTCACTGTGTGAGTATGTGAAGGCTCAGATGCTTTTCTCGTTGTAAACATGTGATTTATACTGAGATTTGAGAATGAAGATAATTATGGAGGCTTAGAGCTTGAGATTCGATCCTATGTAAAGGTACACTAACCTGTAATGTAAAAGAAAACAAAATTAAAATTTCATTGAAAAAAAAAGACCAATGAAGGATATGCTCACCGCCCAAAAAGAAAGGAAAAAAAAAAAAAGACGAAAGAGGCAAAAAAGATGGGTTGAAGCAGCCAAGAAAAAAAATGGAAAGAAAAAAAAAAAAGGTACACTCCTTCTTGTGTAAACAGTTCTGCAGTCACCGACTCAGATCTGGTCAGACCACCCCTGCATTTGATCACATACCAAAAATCAACACCCAGACTGCTCGCCGTGGAAATTTGAAATTTTGTGTGTGGGACAATTTCTGAACACACCATACCACCGGGTGCATTTAAAAAAATTCCGGAGAAAAAAAAACCCACTAAAATAAATAAAAAGCCTAATGAGTATGCATGCACCCAGGCTGTTCATTTGTGGAATGTGACCATTTGGAGGGGTGGTCGTATTCGATGTAAAAACCTGCCCAGGGCCGAGGGGCACGAACCGAAAGTGGGTGCCACCCAAACGGGAGGGAGCAAACCGCGGGCTCTGATTCGTTGAAATCACCACAAATCTCAGTTTCAAGCAATTCAACACTGCAGGTGGCTCCCGTTTGGGTGGTAACTTTCTCGTGCACCACAGCCCAGACCTCTGATGGTGAGTCGAACTGTTTTCACGAGAAGGATTGTGCGTTGATTCTGTCTTTGCGTTGCAGCAGCTTTTGTGTTGATGTGCGTTGATTCTGTCTTTGCATTGCAGCTGTTTTTGTGTTGATGTACTTTTTTGCATTGCAGCTGTTTTTGTGTTGATGTACGTTGATTCTGTCTTTGCATTGCAGCTGTTTTTGTGTTGATGTACGTTAATTCTGTCTTTGCATTGCAGCTGTTTTTGTGTTGATGTACGTTAATTTTGTCTTTGCAGCTGTTTTTGTGTTGATGTACGTTGATTCTGTCTTTGCAGTGCAGCTGTTTTTGTGTTGATGTACGTTAATTCTGTCTTTGCAGTGCAGCTGATTTTGTGTTGATGAACGTTAATTTTGTCTTTGCATTGCAGCTGTTTTTGTGTTGATGTACGTGCTGATCGTGGCGCTGATCGGCGTGCCAATGTTGTTTATGGAGTTCTCCTTGGGCCAGTTCTCTGGCAAGGACCACATAAAGGTGTGGGATTTGAACCCGGCGTTCAGAGGTTTGTGACAGTGCCACTCTTATCCCCTTATTTAGTCTATGTTTTGTAATAAGTATGATGTATGAGAAATGTAACGTGCGTTGTGTGTGTGTGTTGAGTGTTAGTGTGTGTGTGTGTGTGGTGTGTGTGTGAGTGTGTGTGTGTGTTTTGTGTTTTGTTTGTTTGTTTGTGTGTGCACGCGTGCTTGCGTGTGTGTGTGTGTGTGTGTGTGTGTGTGTGTGTGTGTGTGTGTGTGTGTGTGTGTGCGCGTGTGTGTGCAAGCGTTCGCGCGTGCGTGCGTGCTGTCAGGAATTAATTTTATGTTCGTTTTATATTTTCAGGGGTCGGGTTTTCTATGTCCTTTGTAGGTTTGTTAATGACCTTCCAATTCCAAATCTTCATGGCTCACTGTCTGCTGTTTGCTGTGACCTCTTTCAGTCACACCTTTCCATGGAACAAATGCGAAGCGGTTCGTATCACCCACTGTACTACTTGTTCTTGTTCTTCTGTTCGTCCTCTCGTTTCAACTGCTCATTTGAGAAAAAGAGATTGAGCATTTACAACGTCAAATCGTTGGAGAGATTGAACATTTCAGCTACAAATATAAGAGATTGAGCTTTTTTTTTATGTATATATATTTTTTACACTAAAATACCAAAATTAATGTGATGGAGAATTGTTACCTGCTACCTTAAAAGAGATGGAGCATTTTTAACTGAAAATCTAAAAAGAACGATTTGTTTCAACTGCATATCTAAGAACGATTAGGCTTTTTCAACTGAAAAACTGCTGAAAGATAAGAATTTTTAATAAAACAAAAACCTGTGAGAAATTGAGACTTTTTTGCTACATATCTAAGAGAGGTGGGGCGTTTTCAACTGCAAAACTGAGATAAAATGGGAATTTCATCTGCAAACCTAAGGTAGACTTAGCTTTTTCAACTGAAAATCAGGGTAAGAGAGAATGAGCAGTTCATGCAACTGCATATCTACGACCATAAACAAAGCACACAAGTTATTAAGACAAATTTCGCACGCCACTTAAAAGCAATAATTCAGAGTGTCACTCCTAAAAGAATCACCTTTTTTTTGTACTTCGCTGAGCTCCGCTTGAAGTACTTTTTCATCTGAATGAAAATGAAAGGAGTTAGTTTTTCTAATTATCAATGGAGTCATATGAATTTTGCTTTTGTGTTCTCTCATATTTGAGATGTCAAACGGCAAGTTTTTTAACAACTCAGGACAGTATTAGTAATGAACCGTGTTGGATCGAATGGACGGCCGTAGACAACAAAAAAAGTAATTTTGCGATTTTCTAGATTGCTATTAAGGGCAGACCGGGTAGGCAAAATGAGTTATTTTTGGTCTCATACACCTTTTTGGGGTTGTTGCATTTTTCACACCTTTGAACATCCTGGAATGCATTCAATAATCTGCTTTTGTCATTTTAGACATGTATTCATGTAAATAAAACCATTTTCAAACCGATGTTTTGTTGTTTTTGTCTGTGTTTTATCAAAAAAATCGAAAAAATGGTCAACTTTGGATACTCCGTGCTGGTAAATGTGCGCACATGACATGACCCTTCGCTGTTCAAACTGTGTGGAAATTTCCGTTCTTCAAGATGACGTCATCACCGTTGGGGAATTTCCGTTGACATAGGCACAAAGAGAGAGAATCCGTTCCAACCGAAACCCCGGAATTAATATATGCAAATATATGTAGGTCAAAGGCATTTGGCGCAAGCGCAGTAGACAACTTATCAGTCCCCCGGTGTCAACAAATCCATGACGTTTTCACCGATTCAGCAGCATTTTTCAAAGTTTTGAGCTGCGGAGAACAACCCTAACATTGGAAATGTTCGGCATAGTGACAAGAAATATCAGAGAAAGATGAACCAGCAGCAGCGAACAGTAGAAGGAAGTAACAACTCTCCGAAATGAACCAACAATGTTACATGATCGTATTTGAGCAGACGACATTCTAAGATTCTTGACTCGACGAGGTGGGTTTTGCTTCTTTCTCTTTTCGATCTTGTTTGTTTGACAACGTGATTTATTGCACATCGTTATGTTGTTGTTGTTGTAAGAATGTGTTAGGGTTTGCAGGTAAATGATAAACAGTTTGTGTCTGAAGTATTTTGCGGGTTTCTTGATCCAATTTACTGACCATGCCGCCGCCGCACACCCCCCCCCCCCCCCCCCCTCCCTCGATCATCTCTGTGATATCGTCTTCACAACCCCTATTTTATTGTTCTTCGCTGGCCAGTCCTTGAGAGCTTACTATGGTGTAACATGTCATCAGTATTCTTTGTCTGGGGTCAAACTGAGAAGCAGCATCTGAGCGATGTACGACTGACACAGTTTCTGTTTCTGGTCGTTGACCGTAGGAAAATAAGTACCCTACTAGAGAGCGTTCTCTAATTCTAAAGGATTGGTTTACACCAGCATGGCTGACCAACCTATCATTGACAGCAATATTGTTGTCAAATCTTTTCCATTAACTAAGGAATAAAAAAAATAGATCCAATTTACTTCACCAAAGAAAAAAAAAGAGTTAAACTAAAGGACTGGGGATGCAACTCATGAATCAAAAGCATAAAGATCACCTGCAAACAGTGCTAGGTTTAGGAAATCTGAAAATGTATACACACACACAGAACACACACACACACACACACAAAACAGACAACAGACAAGAAACAAGCAAATACATAGCAAGTGTGATGAAATAAATTAATTTTAAAAGAAAAATATGAAAAGAAAGAAAGAAAATAATTCAGCTAGTTTCAGTATTAGTTCCTGTGTGTATGTGATTGTGTGGTTACTCAAATCCCATAGTAAACTTGACATGTACATTTTGTGATAGGGGCCAATTAATGAATGTCTTTTGTGTGTGTGTGTGTGTGTGTGTGTGTGTTCGTCAACCGACATATGTGGGTACGAGCCGCTGAGGTGGTTGTAAGAAAACCCGCCTGGTTCAGTGGTTGGGGGCTGATTGGGATTTCTGATTTACCAGCCTAGCCAAAAAGTTGAGGTACACCCCATGTAACATGGTCATTTGCAAAATAAAGTACAAGCACTTGTTGACGTTTATATTGAGTCTTAAAATTTGCAGCTTATTACAAACAAAAACCATGGACAGTTGTATCAAATATTAAATCAGTTTTTGTGTATTTATTAGGTTGGAGCAAGGGGAGAGCCAGTCCTCCTGTGGTGGCAGCGAGGAGAAAGATTGACCTGATGGAAAAGTTTGCTAAACCGGAACTACCCTCCTCCACAGCAGAAACATCAGCTTTGCCATCTTCTGACCAACCATAAGAAGATACAGATACTTTGCCATCTTCTGACCCATCACAAGCAGATATGGATACTGGTACTGTGCAACGTCACTCCGCTGACATGTGTTGGGCTTTTGTCAACATTGATCAGCTCAATCTATTGCTGAAAGGTTTATATCCTGTACTGAATGCTTGTCTGATAGCAGTCTGATTATGAAAGAAGGTGATGCATCAGCCCAAGGATTTGCACAGGCCCTGCATCTGGAGTGCATATGAGTGTCCATTCAAGTCTGCAGTTGTTTACTCTTCTCCCGGTGTTTGCAACGCTTCGGGTGGTAAAGTTGCATTTTAAATAATCCGCGTATGACCAAGTTGGTACATGGAAAGGGACATTCAGCTTTACAGAAATTTGCTGCAGTGTTAGGATTGAGCACAGAAATACTGTAATTAAAATGTTGCAACTTTTGAATGGCTTGATAGCTTTGTTCCATTTGTGTATATATAATTATGTAATGTTGTTGATGATTTGTAAAGCATCATTTCTATGCAATGGAATAAGAAATCAGTGCATCCGTTGGGTTTTTATGAGTCTGACAGTTTGGTTCTGATCAATATTTTCATATCAGCACAAACACAAATAATTGACTTTTTTTAATGTTTTCATATAAAAAAAAATTTAAATAAAAAAAATCTGATAATTTGATTATCAAATCATTTCCCCTTCATAGTTAAAGTGTTATTCTGGTTAAAAAAAAAACCACCCCATTAATTCAAGCTCTACTGTGGTACTAGTTTACCGGGGTACTAGTGAGACTCTTTTACATGCTGTTTTCTCTACATGTAATTTGAGACAAAATGTGGTAATTAAAATGTTGTAACTTTTGAATGGCAAGATGGATTTGTTCCAATTTTGTATATGTTGTTTATGATTTGTGAAGCACCATTTCTGTGCATGGAATAAGAATACAGTGGATTCCTTGTGTTTTTATGAGTCCGACAGTTTCGTTTTGATTCATATCTGCACTAACATAGATGAGTTTTCAAATGATTTTTTAAAAAAAGTCTGGATAATTTGATCGTCAAATCATTTCCCCATCATAGTAAAGTGGTTATTCTTATAAAAAACATATCAATTCAGGCTGCACTGTGCTACTAGTTTGAGGTACTGGTTGGAATCTTTCAAATGCTGTTTTCTCTGAATGTAATTTTCAGACAAACATCTGTAATTAAAATGTTGCAACTTTTGAATGGTTTGATGGATTTGTTTCATTTTTGTTTATGTTGTTTATGATTTGTAAAGCGTCAGTTTTGTGTATGGAATAAGAGTTAAGTGCATTGGTTGGGTTTTTATGAGTCTGACAGTTTGGTTCTGATTCATGTTTTCATATCGGTACAAACAAAGATGGCTGTTTTCATATGATGTATATAAAAAAAATCCTGATAATTTGATTGTCAAATCCTTTTCCCTACATAGTAAAGTGGTCATTCTGATAAAAACATATGAATTCAGGGTGCACTGTGCTACTGGTTTTTTTATGTACTGGTTCAAATCTTTAAAATGCTGTTTTCTCTGAATGTAATTTTCAGACAAAACGCTACAATTAAAATGTTGCAACTTTTGAAAGGCTTGATGGATTTGTTCAGTTTTTGTATATGTTGTTTATGAGTTGTACAGCATCAGTTCTGTGTATGGAATAAGAGTTCAGTGCATTGGTTGGGTTTTTATGAGTCTGACAGTTAGGATTTCATGTATTTTTCTTATCAAAACTGAACCGGTAACTGAAAATGCTAAATTAAAATAATATATTGCTTAGAAATGCTTTTCGATACACAGAATTATTAAACACACACATATTGCTGCAAAGAAGAAAAATTGGATCAAAACATGCACTGGTTCACAAACTGCAACATTTTAAAAAAAGCACATTTTATAACGTTTTTCTCACATTTTGGTGAATAAAACCCCCAAAAATTGCTTTTCACTCAAAATTTAAAATGGTTTCCCTTAATTAGGTTATTCTGCTTGCAAAAATCAAACAAGCAGCAAGCTGTTTCCAAAATAAAAAAAAAAGTGCTTGCCTACCCTGTCCCCCCTTAAAGCTGTTGCTTTGAAGCTGTGTACACTCCTAGGGTTCAAATCAAATCAGATTAACTTTATTATCTCACATAGAGATCGAAATTGCTGTGGTGGTGCATGTAACAAAAAGACAAACGAAACACTACAACATTTTTATTTTTTATTTTTTTTTATTTTTTAACCTCAGTTGCATGCAGGTTTGCTACTACAATTATTTTTTGACTTTTGTGTGTGTGTGTGTGTGTGTTTGTGTGTGTGTGTGTGTGTGTGTGTGTGTGTGTGTGTGTGTGTGGCTTGGAGCAAACCGCTTCTTCATAGGTCTTTTCTTTTCTCAGTCAAATGTGTACATTTTTAAATCAACAAACTTTATCAGTAAACTAATATGTTTAAATAAATAAATAAATGAAAATAATCATAACATAAATTTATTCCTAATGTTCAGCTCAGTTTCCAATAATACACCCAAATCTAACTTTTTCCCATATTTAAATTTTCCAATGGTCATTTTGGTAATTCCGTCGCGATATAACCTTGGATGGTTGAAAACGACGTTAAACACCAAATAAAGAAAGATTTTGGTAATTAAAATACAATAATTCACAAAATTAATATAATCATTTTTCAAACTTTCCCTAAAATAACCCAAAAATACATTTTCTTCATTCAAAATGATGGCAACATGTATTTTCTTATAAACACAATCTTTACATATTTTCCAACCCTTCATCACCTCTTGGCAACTAAAATAGAAATGTTCAAGGGTGTCTAATTCATTACAAACTTCACACTTATTCGATGTTCGTAATCCCATTGTGTTTAACAAAATATTGGTTGGATATATTCTATGTAATAATTTCCAGTGCAGCAGACGTAATCTTTCTTCTTTTGTGCTGTTAACAGCCAGTAACCAGTTTCTCTTATCCAAATCTACATTATGTTTTCGTTTCCAAAAATCACAGGCACTCGGAATCGGGACATCAAGATCAACTAAACATGTTCTAATAAACTTTACTGTTATAAGACTACAACAGTAATATTATATTTAAATATATGTACTAATTAATATTGTTTGATGACTTAGCCCTGACTGGTTGACGCCATTCAAATGTCAAGGTCAGAGCGCCGTCACCCGAGTTGATACACCACACCCGACTTTCTCGTCTTGAGATAATACAGTTTTCTATGTCTCTGTCTATAGGTTCTGGCCAACCAATTTTCAACATTTTTGAAGCTAGAGATTTGAAACTTTTCTTTTTTTTTTTAAACATGACCCAAGTCTTGTTGACACTTCTCAAAATGTCAAAGTCACAGTGGGGCCGGTGTAACACGAAATTTTACTCCACGAAAAATTTACTCCGGAGTAAATATTTCTAACGAAATTCTTACTCCGAGTACACTTTTCGTACGAGAAAAGAACTCCCCAAGGCACGAAAAAATTACTCCCTCCACGAAATTTTTACTCCCCATTTTTTTTACGTCCAGTAAAAATCTCGTACACAAAAATGGGATGCGTGCGAAGGGATAATGCCAATAAGTGATCTCGCGCACACGAATGTCGCGCTACCCTCCTTCCACCCCTTCCACCACCAAGACTAACAGGGGACAAGGGAGTAAAAATTTCGTACACCTGGCATGGGAGGTTAAATTGCTCGTGTTGGGGTGAAGTAATTTATTCGTTATTTATTCGTCAGGGGAGTAACATTTTTGTACGAAATGTTTACTCGGAACTCACCTGTCTTGGGGAGTAATTTTCTCGTGCAATGGGGGAGTGCTTTTTGACTCACATGCGAAGCAAAAGTGAGTCTATGTACTCACCCGAGTCGTCCGTCCGTCCGTCCGTCCGTCCGGCCGTCCGGCCGGCCGTCCGGAAAACTTTAACGTTGGATATTTCTTGGACACTATTCAGTCTATCAGTACCAAATTTGGCAAGATGGTGTATGATGACAAGGCCCCAAAAAACATACATAGCATCTTGACCTTGCTTCAAGGTCAAGGTCGCAGGGGCCATAAATGTTGTCTAAAAAACAGCTATTTTTCCCATTTTTCCCATTTTCTCTGAAGTTTTTGAGATTCAATACCTCACCTATATATGATATATAGGGCAAAATAAGCCCCATCTTTTGATACCAGTTTGGTTTACCTTGCTTCAAGGTCAAGGTCACAGGAGCTCTTCAAAGTTGGATTGTATACATATTTTGAAGTGACCTTGACCCTGAACTATGGAAGATAACTGTTTCAAACTTAAAAATTATGTGGGGCACATGTTATGCTTTCATCATGAGACACATTTGGTCACATATGATCAAGGTTAAGGTCACTTTGACCCTTATGAAATGTGACCAAAATAAGGTAGTGAACCACTAAAAGTGACCATATCTCATGGTAGAAAGAGCCAATGAGCACCATTGTACTTCCTATGTCTTGAATTAACAGCTTTGTGTTGCATGACCTTGGATGACCTTGACCTTGGGTCAAGGTCACATGTATTTTGGTAGGAAAAATGTGTAAAGCAGTTCTTAGTGTATGATGTCATTGCTAGGTTTAGTTATTTGACCTTGACTCTGAAGGTCAAGGTCATGTAAAGGTCAAGGTCAAGCATGTGAGTCGTATGGGCTTTGCCCTTCTTGTTTCGTAAAGGGAATAACTTTTTCGTACGAAGTGTTTACTCCGGAGTAAAAATCTCGTGGGAGTAATTTTCTCGTGTTACACCGGCTTAGTTTGAGTCTATCAATCGGAAGCGTTTGTAGAGCTAGAACAGCAGATTCGTTGTTTGATTAATTTGTGTCGTATGAGTATTTGCTCTTCTTGTTGTTTCGGTCCCATATCAGCAATGTGTTTCAATGATGAAGTTTAGAACATTAAACAACAATTTGCCTGTACAGAAAGAACGTTATCTTAACATCCCGAGGTCAGAAAGAACTTGCACCAAATGTGTATCACAAGACATAGGTGATGAATTCCATTATTTATTTGTCTGTGATTTTTTCAAAGAAGAAAGAGCTGAGTTGTTACCACCTTACTATTGGAAAAAACCTAATGCACTTAAATTTAAAAAGTTGTTTGCTACTAAGAAAAAGAAATTGCTAAAGAATAGAAATTGTAACAATTTTTCATAATTTTTTTTATTTTTCTATTTTTTTTATTTACTATATTAGCATAATATATCATGATTGTATTGATTGTATTTATTGTTCAAAATGCCCCCATGGGTTATGGACTAATAAAACTTGAAACTTGGTATACGTGTAATGACGACTATTTCGCACAGGATTGGAAAGGCTGTTTTGACACCTACGCTGACCTGAAGGACATAATACGTTGCAACAAAACCTCGGTGAAGGGTGACAACTGCCTGTGCGTTCAACCCACATATGTACCTGACGACTGCGTGGAAAAGAACAACGTAGCTGCTGAGTTTTACTACAGGTAAAATAATTTGTGTTTGATTCTTGGTATGTTAACGAAAGTTGAGTCAGATGAGTATTTGGTCCCCTTGTCTTTGGTATTTTTGACTCACCTGAGTAATCAGTGAGTCTCAGTAAATGAGCAATGTCCATCTGTATGGGGAGCCGGTCGGCCGCCCGTCCGTCCATGAAAAAAAATGTAACGATGAGGTTATCTCAGATGTTATAAAGCTAGAGCTTTAAAACTGTTCACAATTTTAGAGTTTGATTATCACCCGACATGACCTAAATTTGGTTGCCCTTCGTCAAATGTTGGGGTCACAGAGGGACATGTTCATGAGATATGTTAAGTTGATTTAATTTGTTCTCCGATTTTTTTTAACAAATGTCTCAAAATTGCAAACACTTTTAGGTGTTAATAATCTGCAGACATGACCAACATCTTGGCTTCTTTTCGTCAAATTTCAAGGTGAGAGCATGAAAACATTTGTTGGGGGGGGGGGGGTGGGGGGTGATGGAGGAGTGGGGGATTTATCACTACTGACAATATCCGAGGAGCCATCAAGAAA
>NC_090254.1:22768984-22796484 GCF_037325665.1 Littorina saxatilis
AAGAAAATAAGTCTTGACCTAATCAAGCTATGATGTCATTGTTTGATCTGAGATCACAGCATTGTTTCTGGGATACGTTAGTCTTGGCTAGACTATTGTGATGACATTATAAGATGTTTTGTGGCTTGTTGACAGACCAGCTTTTTTGTTGGTCCAAGGGGACCATATCGTCTTTTGTTTCATCTTTATCGACCAAGGCCGAAGGCCGCGGTTGATAAATATGAGACAAAAGGCGATATGCTCACCTCGATTTATTGCATGGGGAACATGAGATTTATTTCCCAGGTGTTTGTGAATGAAAACTCGTAAAAAGGATGACAACATGTTATGATGCCATAGTGTCTGAGTACACCTAGTTCGTCTTTGCCAGCCCTGTATCAATGACTGCAATTTGGTCATAAATTATTATTGTTCTGGTGGGAAAATCTTTCTTTTTTCAAAATGTGGAAGGTGTTGAGTATGAGGCTAGTGGTGGTGGTGGTGGGAAGAGGGGTGGGGGTAGGGCACGATTATAACTGGGATATTTTTGAGATTGGATAACTAAATTGATTCATACAGGTAGTATTAGGATCAAGTTTGGGTCAATTCGTAGGAAGTGAACTTTTTCTTGAACATTATTTCACGAAACCGCAAAAAGAAAACTTTGATTCATATACAGTAGAACCATCCTTTTAAGATCACAAAGAAATCTGAGAAAATCAGTTCTAAAAAAAAGGAGAGAGTTTTAAAATGGGGGTAAATGCACAAAGATTATGAACAGAAAATCTGAGAAAACCGGAGTTTTCAATTGGGGAACTTATAAGGCGGGTTCCAGTTCCACAATAAAACATTACGAATGGTGAGTCATAATTATAAGCATTTGCTTTTCTTGATCTATATTGTGACTGGGGAAACACAGGGCAGTGTTATTTGTGTTTGAGTTATAATTTCATTTATATTGTGACCACTGAAACACAGGGAATCTCTATAGTTAGCTTTATCTGTGTTCATATTGTTATTTATACATTTAGTCAATGTTTGACCAAATGTTTCCAGATAGAATGAAAATCGAGACGAGGGTAGTGGTGTGTGTGTGTGTGTGTGTGTGTGTGTGTGTGTGTGTGTGTGTGTGTGTGTGTGTGTGTGTGTGTGTGTGTGTGTGTTTATGTATGTACTTGTGTGGGTGTGCAGCAATTTCCCCAAAACTACTAGTCAGATCTTCATGAAAACTATTTACATTCTTATTCTTCCAGCTGAAATCCCTAGACTTTAGTTTCATCTGTGAAATGACTTTGATGACGTAATATCCGGCTTTAAGTGAAAAGTAAGGCGGCATTGTGGCGGCCTCATATTTGAACCAAATTGAAAACCGTACTATTACTGGTTTTCAGGGTTGATCTTTTAGTTGCAAGATGACTTATTGACTAAATGTTTTGATATCGCGTCAGATGGTGGTTGTCCTTCGGGTCCGAAGAATACCTTTTCGTTCTGCATTTTATCTGTGTACTCGGAGGTGGCTCTGCAAGCCTATAGTCTGGAACAGTGGGGGCAAATCCCCGAATAGTGTTATCTGTGTTTACATTGTCATTTTGTTTTGTAGATTCACTCTGCTGGGAGAGGGCAAACCTTCCTACGGCACGCCCTCATGGCGCATCGTCCTGCTGCTCATGGTGTCCTGGACGCTGACGACCGTATGTACTTTCAGGGGCATCAGAACAACCAACAAGGTTAGAACAAATTGCCATTTTGTATTCCCTAATCTAAGTGCAATCACTTACCTTAACAAAAAAAGTTTGTTTAACAATCCGCCCGGAGTAACGCCAGATCGTATCGAAAGAATTAAAAAAAAGATTTTTTTCCGCTATGTTTGTGTAGTTTTGCCGGATTCTGGTAACCATGCAGACAGCGCATCAAGGCTTTTGAGTGCTGACGTGCACAGACATTTTATTGCGGTCCTGTGTGTTTTCCTTTTGCAGTTAGGGTGCATGTCGATGGACCCAACGGTCAATGATCCAAAAAGTCCACAATCGAAGGGTACAAAGTTCCATGCATTCAATCAATTTTAGTAAAAGGATCAAGTTGACTTATTGGGTCCAACGGCCTCAAAGATACAAGGGTCCACGGATCCAATAGATTTTAGTAAAAGGATCAATTTGACCCCTTGAGTTCAGGGATCTAAGGAGACAAGGGTCCATGGATCCTATTTATTTAATGAAAGGATCCATTGGGTTTAAGCTCTAAAAAGTTTTTAAAAAAAAAGTCCTTGGGTCCAATCGATGTTAACAAAAGGATCAAGTTGACCCCTTGGGTCCACAGGTTTTAAGGATAGAAGGGTCCGTGGATCTAATCGATTTTTAGTGACATGATCCAAGTTGACCCCAGCACATTGGATCCATAAGGGCACACTGCAAGGGTGTATGTTGACCGATCAAACGGTCGCTTAATCCAAGATTCCTCAGCTCCAAAGGTTTATATATAGACAATTCAATAGAACTGAGTTAGGATGGATTCAATGTCCTACAGATCCAAAAGGTCATGGACTAAAAGGTCGTAGTAACTGAGAGCAGATGCATTCAAGGGTGCACAGATCCCAAGGCTGATCAAGCCAAAGGTCTAGGGAACTACAAACGGATGGATGCACAAAACCCAAGGCTGGTAAATGAAAAGGTCTAAGGACTTGAGAGAAGATTGATTCAAGGGCCGATGGATTCTGTGGTGCACAGAAAGGTTGATGGATCGAACGATCGATGAAACTTAGAGCCGATACATTCAAGGGACATTGGATCCAATTCCCCAAGCGTCGTAGGATTCAAAGGTGTATACAACCAATTCATGTCAATGAATGCATTTCTTTCTTTCTTTATTTGGTGTTTAGCGTCGTTTTCAACCGTTCAAGGTTATATCGCGACGGGGAAAGGGGGGGGATGGGATAGAGCCACTTGTTAATTGTTTCTTGTTCACAAAAGCACTAATCAAAAAATTGCTCCAGGGGCTTGCAACGTAGTACAATATATGACCTTACTGGGAGAATGCAAGTTTCCAGTACAAAGGACTTAACATTTCTTACATACTGCTTGACTAAAAAATGAATGCATTGATCACATACAATCTACAAACGTGTATTTATCGACCTTGGACCATTGATCGTTGGATCCAAAGATATGGCTTCGACATTTATCGAAATACCAGCAGTAATCGTTGTGTTTAGTTGTGTTTATGTTGACGCAGATTTTAACAGTAGCGTTTAAAACAAATGTGTTGCCAATTCTTTCAGAAAGACGACCATTCCATTAACTAATTTACGGTGCACGCAATCATTTTCTTCTTCTTCTTCTTCGGCGTTCCAGGATTTTTGGCCTCAGGTCAGACTTCAAGTTTTGTAGCTTGAATAAAGCTAGTGGTCAGGATCAGGGAGTCTTTGGTGCCCCAGAGTTGCTCCTGCAGTGTGGCACCTTGTGGCCAGTGATCTGTTCTGGCTTCCTGGTGGAGCGGGCAGGTCTGCAAGATGTGCTCCGGGGTCTGTGGGCCTGTTTCGCACGGGCAGTTCGGTGTGTGCGACAGACCAAGGCGGTGCATGTGGGCACGCAGTCGACAGTGTCCAGTCCGTAGGCGGAAGAGGATGGTCTGCTGATGGCGCTGTAAGTTGGGCATCTGATCATCAGATGGCAGGCTGTGTTGGGCATTCCAGGTGGTTTGGTAGTGTCTTTTCACCAGGGTTTTGGCTTCACTGTAAGAGACTGTTGGTCTTGTCTGCTCCAGATGGCTGCCAGTCTTGGCCAGTCTGTCCGCTTACGCAATCATTTGATTTCTTTTTGCCTTGGTCTGTTCTTTTGCTCTTTGGTAACATTCGCATCAACATATACAACTTTACAAGTGTTTCGATCTTCATTTGACCCAGCTTTACTTCTGCCTGTGACCAGGTCATTTACGCGATTGTGATCGTACCTTACGTGGCGCTGGTGGTTCTAATGACCATAGCGGCAAGCCAGGAAGGCGCAGGAACTGGAGTGGATTTTCTCTTCACCAACTTCAACTGGGGAAGACTGCTGAGCATCAACGTGAGTCGAAGACGAATGAGAGGTGGTATAAGTAGGGGTAGGAAAGTCTTGTGGGAGATCCTAGTTCCAGCATTTGTGTGAGTTATAATTATGTGTGTGTTTGGGTCGCACCTTTCAATTATTTTGTGTTCGTATTTTACCGCTTTGTGTATTTTCTCGCGGGTAACAAGAAAATTATGAACTCCCACAAGAGGGTTAATTCAAAAGTAACTTGATCTTAATGTGTGTGCAAGCACATCAAATACTCGTCCTAAACCTTACCTGTTTCATAATATACCACACTTAATTCTTGGCATTTTCGTATGTTCGAAAATATAACATAAACTTGACTCCTGTTGGACAGACCTGGATGGATGCGGTGGGCCACACGTTCCTCTCCTTGAGCAGTAACACTGGTCTAGTCTACGTCCTTGGCAGCTACTACGTGTTTGAAACCATGCCACACATGTATGGCCGTTTACCGTCCTGCTTTTTTGTTGTTGCTCACCTGAGTAATCAGGGAGTCATAGTAATGAGCAGGGTTCGTATGCATGGGCTGACTGCGTGCCGGCGATCGTCTAAACGTGAACAAAAACCTTGATATTGAAGTTTTCTCAGGTCGTTTTGAATCGAGATGCTTTGAACTTGACACACTTTTAGGGCTTAGAAACCTACAGGCTTGACCCAAGTCTTGTTGACCATCGATCGTCTAATTTCAAGGTCATAGCGGGGTATAGTTTGGAAATGAAAAATTAATAGTCTCATGATCGCCTTCTTATAATTCAGCTTTGAAACTTCACGTACTTTTAGCTTATGATTACCTTCACACATGACCAAAATGTCAAAATCATGTCGAAGTAAAGTTTGTGACATAGAAATGAATATTGTCAAAGAAATAAATCTTCAAAGAACCAAATCTTCAAAGAAGCAAATATTAACCAGTGCCATCTCTGGCCGTTTTATTTTGACCCCCGCCATGGTCTGACGTCGGCTAGATCAACAAGATTTGATGAGATTATTTTTGGTGTTCGATGATAATTTCTTCAATAGAATGTTGGCACGGCAAGGGAAACACACTGTGTGTACTCTCTATAGCTGTAAAGCGTATATATAGCTAATAAGCTTGTCTTTCATTCAATGGATACTAATTACAACTCTTCCTCAATTATAGCCGCCCCCCCCCGCCCATAAAATAAAGTAAAACGAGTTGTTTCTGAATTTAAAAAAAAAGAAAATAAGAATTGAAGGTTATTGTAACGTTTAATTATTGACAAAACAAAACGTTACAATGTTTTGTCAACAATTACACGTACCAATTAACCACAATTCTCGTTTTTTGATACCGAATTTTGGAAGGTTAGCGGTCTATCTGTTTTTCGATTTAAGTTGTTTCTGAAATGCGAATTTTATGTACCCAATGTTTCGACAGCCATTCGAGATTATTATTACCAAAATTCTTCTATCTTGTACTAAATGTTTTGACAACTTATTATGAACAATTGGAACCGTTGGCTTTTTTCTTCTTGGTTCTTACCAGCAACGTGATCGCAGCAGCCACAATGGACACGCTGACCAGTCTGGTGGCCAGTGCCGTCGTGTTTCTGACCCTCGGACAAGCCGCTTACCAGGCCGGACCAGGGTTTAGCATCGAGGACATCGTCAAATCAGGTGACACAGTCTCACACCACATGTCAAGCTAGCACCAAAGTCTCGCCTAACAGGCTTTTTGGGAAGATTTCTGCTCCAGTAGTAGTTTAGGTCTATTCACAACTTGCAGGACCAGCATCGCAAAGTAACTTCGCGAAGTCGACCACAGGCTTAACACTTTCTACCCCACCTATGTTGACCAAGTTGTTTTTTTAGCAGGGACCAGCTGTGCAGCAGCAGGCCACTCAGAATTGTAGTAACTGTGTAGAAACTGTGTATCAACACGCTGGAATGCAGGCGTTAGATCGACGTTACAGGAAGCGACTGAAGCTAACAGTAGCTAGATTTAGAGACAAGAAAAAGCCCACCACTTTCTCTTCACCACCTCATTTTCTCTTGCCCGCTGGGATTCGCGCGCACAACGAAACTCAACAGTGCGTGTTAAAAAGTATCGCGGTTTAGACTGACGCCAGCAGAGAAGTTCTGTTCGCAGAAGAAGCACGATGTGTGTTATGTGCGATTAATTTGCAACCCGAAGCTCTACTCATACAATTTATAACTGTTCAAAGTGAGACAGTTCACAAATTAAGGTCTGCCCTATTAATATAAGTATTATATTTATATTAGGGAAGAAATAGAACTCTAAAGTCGTGAAGCGGCAACCAGCTCCGGGCCGCCATCTTTGATTTTCCCAAGCGCAACCTAGGCAAATGTATGCTACAGAAATGCAGTGAAAGATCGACTTTAGCGTCCACTCCAAACCTCAAAATAGGAAGATATGAACAGTTAAAATAACGATCAGGTAACCTATATCCAATAGATTAAAGGTTTCCATACAGAAATAACCAAAACATGATGACAAAGTCAACAAAAGTAGATTCGTAGAATCGCCCAAATCAACGAAAGTCGTTTGTGTTTTTGGTGTGATCTTCGTTTCACCGCCAACCGGAAATGACGTGTACGCAACATTTGTGATGTAGCACTTCCTTATATGGCACGAAACGAATGTGGTTGGTTGAAAAAAGCCTGTACTAAATAAGCCTAGGCTGAACGGATATATCCGTACCTGGTCAGATAGAGCCATATGAGTGGGTATGGATATATCCGTACCTGGTCAGATAGAGCCATATGAGTGGGTACGGATATATCCGTACCTGGTGAGATAGAGCCATATATGAGTGTGTACGGATATATCCGTACCTGGTCAGATAGAGCCATATGAGTGTGTACGGATATATCCGTACCTGGTCAGATAGAGCCATATGAGTGGGTATGGATATATCCGTACATGGTCAGATAGAGCCATATGAGTGGGTACGGATATATCCGTACCTGGGAGACAATGATTTAAGCAATCAATACCCCATTGTCTTTCATTTTCCCCTGTGATTCAGACCTGA
Organism: Littorina saxatilis; assembly: GCF_037325665.1. NCBI lineage: Eukaryota > Metazoa > Mollusca > Gastropoda > Littorinimorpha > Littorinidae > Littorina > Littorina saxatilis. The sequence goes on from NC_090254.1 coordinate 22,776,048, forward strand.
ACCTGGCTTTCGTGGCCTACCCTGCCAGCCTATTGTCCCTGCCTATCCATCACGTGTGGAGCTTCATCTTCTTCGTCATGCTGTACGTGCTGGCCCTTGACAGCATGGTGAGTGTGCACGTGCATCACCAAGCTACATTCTTCAAACTGCAATATTGCTCGGGCTTTGAAACGGTGGGACCAGTTGGGCACTAATGAGTTGATTGACCTGTATGTACCCAATCAAATTAGTACAATGAGTCGTATCTAGGTCTTGGAAAGCATGCGCAAACACACACACACACACGCACGCACGCACGCACGCACGCACACACACCATACACACACACACACATACACACACGCACGCACGCACGCACACCACAACCACAAACACGCACACACACACACATCATTATACACACACACACACACACACACACAATCACTCACACAACCACACCACAACAACAACAACACACACACACACACACACACACACACACACACACACACACACAAACTCGTAGCAGTATCATCTATATATATATACGACTTGTGTCTGTGTGTCTGTCTGTCTGTCTGTCTGTCTGTCTGTCTGTGTATGTGTGTATTCGCCATGCACGGCCAAAGTTCTCGATGGATCTGCTTCAAATTTGGTGTCCATATTCAGATACACCCCGGACAAAATCTGGTCGATGAGATATTTCAATACGTGCTCTCAGCGCGCAGCGCTGAACCGATTTTGGTTCCACCTCAGCTACCCGGGCCCCCATACCGACACACCAAAGCCGCTAGACCACATCACAACGCCAAAGTTCTCGGTGGATCTTTTTCAAATTTGGACACCGTATTCAGCTACACCCCGGACACAATATCATCGATGAGATATTTCAACACGTGCTCTCAGCGCTCAGCGCTGAACCGATTTTGATTTTTCTGTTCATTTCACCATTCCCAGTAACTCTTCCTTATCTTCTCCAGTGTTTTGCGTTTATCTCCCTTCCTTCGTGTGGCTTCAATCCATATTCCCGTTTCTACGTTACTATTTTTAGAATGTCACTGCGCTGTCCAGAACGCTTCCCTTGCACCCGTAAGTTGTTCTTACTGTCAAAGTGAAAAGGTCGAATCAATTTATAGCCACGCGAAAAATACACTGTCACCTACCTCTATATATTTATAGATATAGATATACATATATATACGGCTTCTCTGTGTGTGTGTGTGTTTGTGTGTGTGTGTGGGCAACACCTGTGGATTTTAGAGTTCTGTTTGTGATGGGGTCTAGCGGCTTTTGTCTGTCTGTTTAAAAATACCATTTTATATCCAAGTATCTCTTAACACCATTTTTAATTAGATGAGCGAGAGTGTGCGGGGGTGGTGAACCACTGTACATAAAGGGAAAGTTTGTGTGCGTGCCTGTGTGTGTTCTTGATCTAAGACAAATGTCGCCAATGTTTTTACAGAGTGACGTTAAATAAACGATTTTATCATCGTCTGTCTGTATGTTCTGGCATTTGAGAAGCCACAACAGATAAGGCCAAATAAAAAAAATAGTCTGTTTACGGTAACCCGACCGACCCTATTTTTTTCGCGCGACCCTAGACTTTTTTTTGACATTTGGGGGGGAAAAAAAAAATTTGCAAAAAAAAAAAAAAAATCTTGTTTTTTTTGCAAAATTACGCAAAAATATGGTTTTTGGGAAAGAAAAAAGAAAAAAAAATCCCGACCTACCGACCCTATTTTTTTTGGTCTATGTTACCGTAAACAGACCTCTTTTTTTTTCCCCCCTAATATAGGGCTAAGAAATAAGCCCTAAAATTCTCAATCCCATTTGACAGGACTTCGCCTTCTAAGGTGAATGTGGTGAACCGCCACGCTGTCTGTCTCTGTCTCGCGATTCACCCCGGCGAAGCCGGGTATTCCTCTAGTATATCTATATACGGCTTGTGTGTGTCTGTCTGTCTGTCTGTGTGTTCGCGATTCACGGCCAAAGTTCTCGATGGATCTGCTTCAAATTTGGTGGGCATATTCAGGTAGACCCCGGGCACAATCGTGGAAAATTTTGAACACGTGCGTGCTCTCAGCGCGCAGCGCTGAACCGATTTTGGTTTTTCTGTACATCCATTCCCAGTAACTCTTTCTTATCTTCTCCAGTGTTTTGCGCGTTTATCTACCTTCCTTCGTACGGTGTGCCGGCTTCCCGGCGAAGCCGGGTATTCGGCACTACTTCTTCCCGGCGAAGCCGTACCCGGCGAAGCGGGTATTCATCTAGTTATACATATAGTATACCAGTTAAGGTTGTGACAAGGGTCCACTTTTTGACACACCAAGATCAGGCAAAGAAATAAAACTCATTCTCAGCAGCATGTATCTAGCTGACTAAGACTTGCTGACTCGATATGATGATAACACTAAATGGTCGGTTATGTTCGCTTTTGCTCTGATTGTGACAGGGGGCGAGGGGGAAAGGGGGGGGGGGGTAGGTAGGGGGGGGGGGAACGGATGAAAAATTCATTCAGTCAGTATTCTTCTGTGAACTATGGAATGCTTCAATATTTATTTATTTTATCACAATTATGTGTTGCCTTCCCGCACAGTTTGGATTACTGGAGGTAACCATGACTTACCTTCAGGACGACTTCCGTGCCGTTCGACGCCGCACTGTTCTATGCAGGGTCATCTTCTCCGCCTTCTGCTTTTTGGTGGATGTCTTCCTGGCGACTCCAGTTCGTATGAATTCACAGTCTTTAAGGCACAGTCCTTTATTTTTGTGAAAGCACTTCGTCTCGCCATCTGAAATCTGGCCAGGGTTGTGCGTGTGGCAAGAACCTACCTCCACTAGGACACATATACAAAATCAACCTCCTGACTCGGCACGGTTGGCCTAGTAGTAAGGCGTCCGCCCCGTGATCGGGAGGTCGTGGGTTCGAACCCCGGCCGGGTCATACCTAAGACTTTAAAATTGGCAATCTAGTGGCTGCTCCGCCTGGCGTCTGGCATTATGGGGTTAATGCTAGGACTGGTTGGTCGGGTGTCAGAATAATGTGACTGGGTGAGACATGAAGCCTGTGCTGAGACTTCTGTCTTGTGTGTGGCGCACGTTATATGTCAAAGCAGCACCGCCCTGATATGGCCCTTCGTGGTCGGCTGGGCGTTAAGCAAACAAACAAAAAACTCCTTCCTGTGCAGCTTTAAATTTGCCACAAGCACTAGTTTTATAGGCCCTATAATGTAGTGTTAGCTATCTTGCACTAGTGATATTACACATCACAACCTGGCACTTCTTGCTGCAATTTCAGTTACAGTGTTCGTGTCAACCGACACTCCACAAGAACTGGTAAGATGCCGGAAATAAATCATCAACCGCTCTGTCCTACCACTTTTGATTGCAATTGACATGTTTTGTCTCAAAATGAAGCTAGCTATCAATTTGTTATGACAATTTAGTTTGACCGCTTGCCTTGACCAAGTGACCGATTCTTGTTCGATGTCTATTCCTCTTGCCTTTTGGTTGAAACCGTTTAAAAAAAAAACCCACTCAGTGCTGAACTGTTTCGGCGGTCAGAACAGTTTCTTTAAAGGCTTCTGTAAACTATGCTTTGTGTGTGTGTGTGTGTGTGTGTGTGTGTGTGTGTGTGTGTGTGTGTGTGTGTGTGTGTGTGTGTGTGTGTGTGTGTGTGTTTATTTTTTTATTTTTTTATTTTGTTTTTACTTCTCATAACTGTGTTTTCATTTGCACGCAGAGGAGACGATCGATCTACTCATGATCATGTTCAATTTCTATGTCTTTCAGGGAGGGTACGATGTCATGATGACCTTTGACGCGTATGGCATCAGTATTTGTCTTCCCTTCATTGGGCTCGTGGAAATTGTGGCCATCATGTGGGCATATGGTGAGTTTTTTTTACTCACCTCTGCGATCATTAGAGTCTTGGTAATGAGCACTGTTAGAATCTTTGAAACTTTACACTTTTCCAGGGTTTGTTGACCTTTAGACATGCCCCACACCCTGTTGATCCTGGTCAAACGTTAGGAACGCAGGGTAGGGGAGGGGGGGGGGGGGGTGGTGGAGTTTGCATCAACCATGCAGTAGAGAATTCTCGTTTATTCTTGAACGTTTACGGAGCTAGAGTAGAATACAATGAATTTCGTGTTCATTTTACATATGACGGAGGTAAGTCGTATGATCATTCATTTTGATTTGGTCAACAACAAGAAAGAGCTGAGAATTTGTTTTCTTATGGTGACCTTTTGCTTAGATGTATTCTTTTGAGGCTGCATTATTGTGATCGCTCTTCCTTTGGGGGAGGGGGTGGGGGTAGGGGGGGGGGGGGGGGTATCCAACATATTGTGTAATTTACTGTCACTGAATGCGATTTCAAAATGTTAAAAGCTTTAAAAAAAAATTAAAAAAACGTTTCGTTTATTTTTTCGTCTTTTGATAAATTGATATCAGTGGTAGAAAAGACTGGCAGAGAAAACTGTGTTTCTTCATAGACCTGCGCCGTGCTACACTTATAGAAACACATCATTTAATTTTCTTGTAGCTATAGTTATCATGTTAGCTTCTAAAAAAGCACAGTCCTTGTGTAAATAATTCGACTCACGATATTAGATCTGGACTGGCTTTTGTATCGACCTAAACTATCCTTCCGCTTGGACACATACCTTCTTCTTCTTCTTCTGCGTTCGACGGTTGTGTCTAGGGTCGTAGTTCCGCTGCTGTCGTGAACTGGAACGTCGAACGTCTTCTGACGTTCCCCAGAGCTTGGTCTCCAGTGTAGCTCCTTCTGGTCAGATCTGGTTCCGCAGCAGGGTGAAGTTTGTGCATGTATTCAATACATGTTCTACTGTCTGGTCGGCCGCCCCACAATCGCACAATGCCGACTCTGCTACGCCGATCCTTTTCAGGTGCGCTTTAAAGCCGCAGTGCCCTGTACGCAGCCGGAAGATGGCAGTCTGCTCTGCACGGCTGAGGCGGTGGATGGGGTCTTGGTCTGGCTTGTAGCCTCCGTTTCTTTCTTTGAATGCTGTCTTCCAGCGATGCTTGATGAGGGTTTTGGTCTCTCGGAAGGACAGGCTGGTTTCTGGTTGTTCCTGTCTTCCTGCATCTTTGGTCAGACCATCCGCCTTCTCATTTCCAGCGATGCCGCAGTGCGCTGGAATCCACTGCAGAACTACGGAGGCTTTCTGGGACAAGTCGTTCAGGGACTTCTTCAGCTCTTCCACGAGGTGTTGGACACATACCAACAATCATCAGACCAGACGCAGTGCTCTGTGTAGAGTAGGATTTCTTTATGATTTTATGTCTCAACTGACACCAGTGGTAATCTGTGAAATTTAATCATCAGATAAATTCCAACTCGGCACAGACAGCAGTCGGTGTGTTGGTTGTTGGTATATATGTTCTAAAGTTGCGAGTTGTTGTGATCCAGTGAAAGTACCTGACCATGCAGGTCTATGGTTGTGATCCGAACTGTTTTCCCTTCGAAATAGTGTTCCCTTGATACAATTGGCGTTCATTTATTTGAAGGTTTCCAAAAGTGGGTGGATGACCTGGAATACATGACGGGCATACAAGTCCCGTTCGTGCCAGGGCTCTTCTTCCTCTATGTCATCTTTATACCCGTCTTTCTGTTCGTGAGTGCCAGCAGTATACTTTTCATTCAAAGATAATGATATTAGGCACACACACACAAATAGTCTGTTTACGGTAACAAAGGCCAAAAAAATAGGGTCGGTAGGTGGGGATTTTTGTTTTATTTTTTTTTCTCCCCCAAAACCATATTTTTAAGTTATTTTGCCAAAAAACAAAGATCGTGTTTTTTTTTTAATTTATTTTTTTTTTCTTCCCCCAAATGCCAAAAAAAAGTCTCGGGTCGCGCGAAAAAATAGGGTCGGTCGGGATACCGTAAACAGACTATTTTTTTTTTGGGGGGGGGGGGGGGGGGCCTTACAGTGAGATTTGTTTTTTAAACGTCTCTGCTCTTGATGTCAGATTGTAAGACTAGGCGTCAGCCTAAATTCTCTAATGATAAAGATTGTTCTTTCGCTCACACACATTCTCCCTCCCTCCTTCCCCCTCGCTCCTTCTTCTCCTCTCCCCCCTTCCGCCCCTAGGCCCTCCCTCCCGTCTCTCTCTCCCTTATATGTTTTACTCCTGAGCGCAGCAGCCAACACTATCTCTGCAAACGATCCTGGCTAACATTCCTCATCAGTATACAGTTGGAACGTACCCCCCTTTTAAGACCCCCAAATGTAAGACTTCCTCCCCTTTAAGACCTTGCTTTGTCAGATGTTCTGTTTCATAACCTCTGTAATTGTACCTCCATTTTAAGACTCCCTCCTTCAAAGACCCGATTTTTGACTCACATGCGAAGCAAAAGTGAGTCTATGTACTCACCCGAGTCGTCCGTCCGGACGTCCGTCCGTCCGTCCGTCCGTCCGGACGTCCGGAAAACTTTAACGTTGGATATTTCTTGGACACTATTCAGTCTATCAGTACCAAATTTGGCAAGATGGTGTATGATGACAAGGCCCCAAAAAACATACATAGCATCTTGACCTTGCTTCAAGGTCAAGGTCGCAGGGGCCATAAATGTTGCCTAAAAAACAGCTATTTTTCACATTTTTCCCATTTTCTCTGAAGTTTTTGAGATTCAATACCTCACCTATATATGATATATAGGGCAAAGTAAGCCCCATCTTTTGATACTAGTTTGGTTTACCTTGCTTCAAGGTCAAGGTCACAGGAGCTCTTCAAAGTTGGATTGTATACATATTTTGAAGTGACCTTGACCCTGAACTATGGAAGATAACTGTTTCAAACTTAAAAATTATGTGGGGCACATGTTATGCTTTCATCATGAGACACATTTGGTCACATATGATCAAGGTCAAGGTCACTTTGACCCTTATGAAATGTGACCAAAATAAGGTAGTGAACCACTAAAAGTGACCGTATCTCATGGTAGAAAGAGCCAATAAGCACCATTGTACTTCCTATGTCTTGAATTAACAGCTTTGTGTTGCATGACCTTGGATGACCTTGACCTTGGGTCAAGGTCACATGTATTTTGGTAGGAAAAATGTGTAAAGCAGTTCTTAGTGTATGATGTCATTGCTAGGTTTAGTTATTTGACCTTGACCCTGAAGGTCAAGGTCATGTCAAGCATGTGAGTCGTATGGGCTTTGCCCTTCTTGTTTCAGATTTGTGAAGGTCTTAAAGGGTGTGTGTGTGTGTGTGTGGGGGGGTTTCACTGTACTTCCAATACCTGTCATCTTTGTCCAGAGCCTGTTCGTGGTGACACTGGTCAAGTTTGACCCGCCCCGCGCCAGTCACCTGAATCGTGACCTGGGCATCGTCTGTGCCATCCTCATCCTCCTGCCCATCCCCCTCTGGCTGATCCTCCACACCTGGTCCATCTGTCGCCGCAAGCGTACCAAGAAGTTCACCTTTGCCATGGTAAGTCGCCTCTACTGTCTTTGCCAGGCCGCTTGATCCATGGATCCACTGTACGGTTGGCGCGGTACCAAGTGTACCAGGAAGCTCACCTTTGCCAAAGTAAGTCGCTTACACTGTCTTTGCTCGTCAGCTTGTTCAACAGTACGGTTGGCGCAGTACCAAGCGTACCAGGAAGCTCACCTTTGCCAAAGTAAGTCGCTTACACTGTCTTTGCTCGTCAGCTTGTTCAACAGTACGGTTGGCGCAGTACCAAGTGTACCAGGAAGCTCACCTTTGCCAAAGTAAGTCGCTTACACTGTCTTTGCTCGTCAGCTTGTTCAACAGTACGGTTGGCGCAGTACCAAGTGTACCAGGAAGCTCACCTTTGCCAAAGTAAGTCGCTTACACTGTCTTTGCTCGTCAGCTTGTTCAACAGTACGGTTGGCGCAGTACCAAGTGTACCAGGAAGCTCACCTTTGCCAAAGTAAGTCGCTTACACTGTCTTTGCTCGTCAGCTTGTTCAACAGTACGGTTGGCGCGGTACCAAGTGTCCCAGGAAGCTCACCTTTGCCAAAGTAAGTCGCTTACACTGTCTTGGCTAGACCGCGTGATTAACTGTATGGTCGACGCTGTATGTTATAATTTCAATGTTAACATGTATAAGCTCACCTTTGATCACGTGAATGGTTGGCGCGGTACAAAGCGTTCCAGGAAGCTCACCTTTGCCATGGTAAGTCGCCAACACTGTCTTTTTGTCCAGGCCGCTTGATGGACTGTCTGGTCGACGCTGTAATTTCAATATCATAATTTATAAGCTCACCTTTGTCAAAGAAGTCACCTACACTACCTTGCCTCTGTCTTTGCCGGTGTGACACGAAATGTTTACTCCACGAAAAATTGACTCCGGAGTAAAAATTTCCTACGAAATGTTTACTCCGAGTACACCTGTCGTACGAGAAAAAAACTCCCCAAGGGACGAAAAAATTACTCCCTCTACGAAATTTTTACTCCCCAAATGTTTAATTCCAGTAAAAATCTCGTACGCGAAAATGGGATGCGGGCGAAGGGATAATGCCAATATGTGATCTCGCGCAAACGAATGTCGCGCTACTCCTCCTCCACCCCTTCCACCACCAGCTAGGAGACCAGGGACTAAACGTTGCGTACACTTGGCGTGGGAAGTAAATTGCTCGTGTTAGGGTGGAGTAATTTATTCGTTATTTATTTGTCAGGGAAGTCACGTTTACTCGGAACATACCTGTTGTGGGGAATTATTTTCTCGTGTTTTGGGGGAGTAATTGTTCGTAAAAGGAGTAAACTTTTCGTACGAAATTTGTACTTCGGGAGTACACATCTCGTACGTGGGAGTAATTTTCTCGTGTTACACCGGGCAGTTTGATCACGTGAATGGTTGGCACGGTACCAAGCGTGCCAGGAAGCTCACCTTTGCCGGAGTAAGTCGCCTTCACTGTCTTTACCAGGCCGCTTGATGAACGGCATGGTCGACGCTGCATGTTTGCTTTGTCTAATGCCGCGGAAAGCTGTCTTGTGTTGCAGTAAGTCGCTTCTGTCGCTGTCTTTGCCAGCTGGCCGCTTGATGAACGGTATGGTCGACGCTGCATGTTTGCTTTGTCTAATGCCGCGGAAAGCTGTCTTGTGTTGCAGTAAGTCGCTTCTGTCGCTGTCTTTGCCAGCTGGCCGCTTGATGAACGGTATGGTCGACGCTGCATGTTTGCTTTGTCTAATGCCGCGGAAAGCTGTCTTGTGTTGCAGTAAGTCGCTTCTGTCGCTGTCTTTGCCAGCTGGCCGCTTGATGAACGGTATGGTCGACGCTGCATGTTTGCTTTGTCTAATGCTGCGAAAAGCTGTCTTGTGTTGAAGTAAGTCGCTTCTGTCGCTGTCTTTGCCAGCTGGCCGCTTGATGAACGGTATGGTCGACGCTGCATGTTTGCTTTGTCTAATGCTGCGAAAAGCTGTCTTGTGTTGAAGTAAGTCGCTTCTGTCGCTGTCTTTGCTAGTCAGCTTGTTCAACAGTGCGGTGAGTCTGTTGCCGCAAGCGAACCCAGAAGCTCACCATTGTCAAAAGTAAGTCGCCTAGACTACCTTACCGGGTCAGTTTTATCACCTTAGTCCTGAATCGTGGGTGCGGTACCAACCGAAGCAAGAAGCTCACCTTTGTCAAAGTCAGTCGCCTAAACTACCTTATCTCTGTCTTTGCCGGGCTCTTTGATCACCTGAATGGTTATAGGGCTGAATGTTTGGTTGGTATAGTGTTGCTTCCACCTTCGCCATTGCTGTACGTTGTTTCAGTGGATTAAGCGAATGGTCAGGCCGTCCAGACGGTGGGGTCCGAATGACGGCAGCAACACATTGCGAGACGTCGACTCAGTGTTCGCCGACATCTTCCCGGCTCTCAGGAGTCGCCGCGTGCGCCGTAGGGAGTCCAAAGAAAAGAAGTTTGCCCTGAGCGTCGATGACTTTGAGAAACAGGTGGGTTAAGGGTATCAACCTTTTCGCGCACAAGATCATTTCCACCGCCACGGATCTCCAAAACAAAACCGAGCAAGTCCACCGAAGCTTTACTTCCGAGAAAATCGTTGGAGTTAATTTATCTAAAATGACGATGACCTCGATTACACTACAGAGATGCCTGGATAAAGAACAATAAATATCGTTTACAAACCGAGTTTAAAAATAATCTGATGGATGGTTTTCGTTTTTTACTCACATGCGAAGCAAAAGTGAGTCTATGTACTCACCCAAGTCGTCCGTCCGTCCGTCCGGACGTCCGTCCGGACGTCCGTCCGTCCGTCCGTCCGGAAAACTTTAACGTTGGATATTTCTTGGACACTATTCAGTCTATCAGTACCAAATTTGGCAAGATGGTGTATGATGACAAGGCCCCAAAAAACATACATAGCATCTTGACCTTGCTTCAAGGTCAAGGTCGCAGGGGCCATAAATGTTGCCTAAAAAACAGCTATTTTTCATATTTTTCCCATTTTCTCTGAAGTTTTTGAGATTCAATACCTCACCTATATATGATATATAGGGCAAAGTAAGCCCCATCTTTTGATACCAGTTTGGTTTACCTTGCTTCAAGGTCAAGGTCACAGGAGCTCTTCAAAGTTGGATTGTATACATATTTTGAAGTGACCTTGACCCTGAACTATGGAAGATAACTGTTTCAAACTTAAAAATTATGTGGGGCACATGTTATGCTTTCATCATGAGATACATTTGGTCACATATGATCAAGGTCAAGGTCACTTTGACCCTTATGAAATGTGACCAAAATAAGGTAGTGAACCACTAAAAGTGACCATATCTCATGGTAGAAAGAGCCAATAAGCACCATTGTACTTCCTATGTCTTGAATTAACAGCTTTGTGTTGCATGACCTTGGATGACCTTGACCTTGGGTCAAGGTCACATGTATTTTGGTAGGAAAAATGTGTAAAGCATGTGAGTCGTATGGGCTTTGCCCTTCTTGTCTTAGATATGTTGTGGACTTGGTTGCCACTTTTTTTCTCCCGATATCAGGCTTACTTAAAAAAGTGGATTTACTTGGTTTTGTCACACTATTTGGAGAAAAACATTCTTGTTCAAAGAAATGGCAAATCAGTGCATGTGGACAGACTTTATGTTCACAAGATTCTGCCCAGATTCTGGGAGAAACGTTCCCTTCTATTCTACTAACACACGTACCAACAAGTTCACATCGAAAGTTGCAGGGCTTTGAAATTACGATTATACATGCTTGAAGGATGAAAAAAAAGAAGACTAAGTAAATGAATTTCCCCAAGGACAATAACTATACACAATTTACCAAAATATCAAGTTATCAAAAACAAAAAACCAGCCACAGTCTGCATCTTTTACAGAGTGGGCACTTTTTTGCGAAATTATTTCAGCAGATTGTCATTGTTGTCACTTACGATTTAGACAATGTTCGGAAATAACTCCGTCGGGTTGGTATGGGTTGTGGAAGAGACTTCTTGCAAACGCAGACAAACAATGGAAGGACCAATCACTAGCGAGGGGTGTGCCGGAAGCACGTGGAGACACGCGGCACATGTTTCCGGCACACCCTTCGCTAGTGATTGGTCTCTCCATTGTTTGTCAGCAATTTTCCAAGAAAAAGGTCACTCTCTCATAACCCATACAAATCTGCAACACAAAAATCCCAACCTGCAGAGAGAGAACACAATTAGGGCAGTCGATGTTGGTTTAAAAAAAAAGTGTATGGGTTCAAGTTGAAGGATGATACTCTAATCCCGAGTAAAAACCTGAACTGGTCTGCGGTGGCGAACATATTATATACTCGCGTACACAGGGAGGAATGTACCTTTCAGAGTCTGCATGACGGGCGCATTGGCCTAATAGATAAGACATCGGCCTCCCAATCGGAAGGTCGTGGGTTTGAGTCCCAGTCGCACCTGGTGGAGATTTTTCAAATTATCCAGGTCACCTTGTGTGCAGACCTGCTAGTGCCTTATCTCTCTTCCCCCCCCCTTTCGTGTGTTCACACAAGCACAAGACCAAGTGCGCACGGAAAAGATCCTGTAATCCATGTCAGAGTTCGGTGGGTTATAGAAACACCAAAATACCCAGCATGCTTCCTACGAAAGCGGCGTATGGCTGCCGATATGGCGGGGTAAAAACGGCCACACACGTACAATCCTACTCGTGCAAAAAACCCACACGAGTGTACGTGGGAGCACCAGCCCATGAACGAATAAGAAGAAGAAGAAGAAGAAGAAGAAGAAGAAGAAGAAGAAGAAGAAGAAGAAGAAGAAGAAGAAGAAGAATCTGCATGAAATACAAATTGATTCACTGTCAAACTGTCCGTGAATGACCGTCTTCTTTGATGGGCAGGTGGAGACTTTTTACGGGTCATCCAATAAAGTCGATTCCTGCACCGGAGCGGCTGGCGCGGGGGATTCCCGGGAATCCAAGAGGACGTCGTTCAACCTGTCGAGTACCCCCAACACCTCTTCCTCCAAGCCCGGGACGGAGGAATCCAAGGACATGCAGGAGTCCAGGCTGGCCGTGCAGCAGAAGAACCAGTTGGTGCAGGGTTCCTCCAACAGCATCAAGGAGGAGGAGGAGCAGAAGGAGGAGGAGCAGAAGGAGAAGAAGGATGTGTAGGGTGCAGAAAAGAGAGAATACTTCTTTTGTTTTTGACTCACATGAGCAATCATGAGGGTGTTAGTTATGAACATTGTCAAGACAAAAAACTGAAAGTTGTGGTTTTCTCGTGTATTGAATCTAGAGCTTAGAAATGTTACGCACTCCCATAGTTTGATGGCCTCGAAACATAACCCAAGTGTTGTTTACATGCCTTTCAAGGTCACAATGGGGTCAAGCTTTGGTAAAAAAAAAAAAAAATTAAAAAAATATATTTGATGATCTTCAGAAACATCGCAAACGTGGTTGATCGTCAACTTTCAAGGTCACAGCGGAGTCATGTTCGGGTCAAATTGTGGAAAATTATCAATTTCTTGATCGTTTCTGTGTGGAGCTGAAGCTTTGAAATGTGACACTTCTAGGGTTTGATAACCATCAAACATGACCTTAGTCCGTTTGAACATAGTCAAATCAAAAGGTCAGAGCTTGGACATGTGCTCGTGAAAACAAGGACATTTTTCCTGTTCTGCATAGTTTTTGAAGCAGCGGAGCTTTAAATCCTTACATGCTTCCATAGGTTGATGGCCTCCGAACATAACCCAAATGTGGTTGACCTGCCTCGAGTTTGAAGGTCACAAAGGGGTTAAGCTTCGAAAAAAAAACCCACCTATCTGCCATTGTCTTGATCAGTGGAAGAAAACCATCATGGCGGCAGTAAATAGTGAGCTCCGTAGAGCATATTTTTGAAAGTCAAGAGAATCATATGGACCGGACACTGCATTTCATGCACATCATGCGGCATTCACGGTTTCGAAGGGGCATAACTCTTCCGTTGACGATTAAAACCTCGACCGAGTTATATTTCCGCACATCGTCCATTCTTTTTGAACCGCCCGTCTCACGCTGACTAGGGGAGGTAAGAAAGCTACTATACATCGTCAGCCATTGTGCAGTTGATTGCGTCCCCTGCTCTTCGCTTTCTCTGTGTACAACTTGTGTATACCTTCACAGCACGCTTGATTCTTGTATGTACATTCTGTGGTTTTAATGAGCTTCACATAAGTAACATTTTTATTTCGGAGCCTATTTTAGTCTCCTGCATAATCGGTTGTACCTGCGATGCTTTGCCTAGTACAAAAAAATTAATTAGGTTTTCAAGGTGGAAGCTTATTTGCAGGAAACCTTTTATGTTTTGTGAGTTTTCATGTGTTTCTGTTTCCTGTCATAAGCAGCAATGTGAGGGTTGTTATAAAAAAATAAATCACAACAGATTTGTGTTCCTGTTGTCAGTATTTTGATATATGTTTACTTTATTCATTGCATTTATATTCCTGTCTATATACGCGCGTGCTCTCTCTCTCTCTCTCTCTCTCTCTCTCTCTCTCTCCCTCTCCCTCTCCCTCCCTCTCTCTCTCTCTCTCTCTCTCTCTCTCTCTCTCTCTCTCTCTCTCTCTCTCTCTCTCTCTCTCTCTCTCTCTCTCTCTCTCTCTCTCTCTCTCTCTCGCTGTTGCCGTATATATCGTTCTCAACTAACTGCGTACGTATTCATTCACATCCCATTAAGACATACAAAAAGAGAACAAAAGCAGGAAGACACCAAAACGGTCTTTCCTTTCGGCGTGTACACGTGAATGAGTTCACGTTAATTCGAACTGCACTGGCGTTTGAAATACCTGAACCTAGTACGTGCCTCGACCATAGATAGCGGAAATTATTCTTGTTGAACTTTTTTCGGCACAAAAACTGCAATTGAATTTTTCATGCTTGTGCACGCAAACGACCGCAAAAACGGCCCATGTCACCCTTTTATCATTGGCGTAATTAAACCAGTGTTGACACAACATTGTTCGTCCATTATCAGGACACTTGGAGGCGGGGGGATGTTTTTGTTGCGGGCCTAAGTCGAACGTGAGAAGGTCCTAACACTACAAGATTGCAGAGTCGCCGTTTTTGTCCAAGTCTGACAAAAGTCAAATCGGGCGTATGAATACACAAACAAAAGGTGGGCGGAAGGGGAGGCAAGGCGATACCCTGCCTTGACGCAGCGTACGTATATTATGTCGCAGAGAGAGAGAAAGAAGGAGATAGGGTGCGTGTGTGTCAGTGTGTGTGTGTGTGTACGTGTGTGTGCGTGCGAGTATGTGTTTTTGTTTGTTGACATTTGGTTTCGTAACTTGCTTTGAAAACGAGACGTTTTGATCGCTGTCAAACCATTATTTTTTGCTTTCGAGGTTATGTGCTCAGAATCACGAGCTCCCTTAGCTTTTTGTGACACTTATTTTGGCTGTTTTGCAAGACGATCACATAGTTTTCTGGTCTAAGTAATTCAGCAGCAGTGTGGCTGGCAACATTTCTCATTATCAGATGATGATATTGAAATGTAACGTGCTGACAAGTGTGGCCAATAACGGGCATCATTTCACGTTGATGACAGGATTCCACAAGAAAATGTGAAGGAATGGTTGTGTCATACATTGTAATAATGACTCACCCATTCCTTCACATTTTCTAGGCCTAAGTATATTTGTTTGTATGCATCGCATTACGAAGGCACAACTATCAGTAGGTAGGTCCAGCCATTCGACCCGGTGTCACGAACTGAAAACTCTGCTGAACAATCCCTCTCAATGCTGTCAATGCGCGTGCGCCAATCTTGGACTTAAATAAATGCGACCCTTTGACCGAACAAACCATGAGTTAGGGTTAGGGTTAGGTTGCTCACGATCTGATTAATCCCCCCATGTTAGCGCATGCGCATTGAGAGGGATTGTTCAGGCAGAGTTGTCAGTTCGTGACACCGGCTGTGAAGCACTTCAGGCAACTTGGGATACAAATAAAATGAAAAGTACTTAATTTGTGGACAGTTTCTGATGATAGGTTTTTGAAAGTTAATTTACACATTTCTAGGATTTGCTGACATCCAGACTTGATCGTAGCAAGTCCGTTATCCTTGTCAAATGTCAAGGTCACGGTGGTGATGATGATGACAAAAATGGGCAATTTTCATTTTCTCGAATGTTATTTGAGATTTATTACTCCACACAGTCCCATGGTTTGATCGCCTCCAGAGATGCCACAAGTCTGGTTGATCCTTAACAACATCATGGGGTCAAGTTCCTAGAAAAAGTGAAGAATATTAGGAACTTTTTTGAAACCTCACCTTTAAAACTTAACACTCATGCTGAGTGTTATAACCCTGGTCAGATTTCAAGGTCACCATTTGGGTTTTGGGGTCTGGAAGATTTAAATTTCTTGAAAGCTCATGGAGCTAGCTAATTAAAGAGCAGCAAATAAGTCGTTAGTGATTCATATTAGAACAGACGAAAGCGAGTCGTGTGACGATTTGCTCATCTTGTTCTATTTAGATGGGGAAGGTCCCTTTAACATTATTCTTTAACAAAAAAAACTAATGATGTAGCTCGGTTTTTAGTCTCCTATCCAACCGTGTATCAAAATGACTATGTTAACAAACAATCACTGCGAGAACATGTCCAACGCCGAAACTGATACAAGTTCAATCTTCAGATAAGGAACAGCGGAGGGAAGAAAGCACTCAACTTGACCTCATCATTCTGGACGAAAAGGCTGGTCGCACCACACTCACGCCTGACAGAGAGATGACAACAAGAGTATCATAACTCATTCGTACTCGCTGGACCTTCTCATTGTCGTCTGCTACTTGCCTCTGCTCACTGAGACATTGTCGTCTGCTGAATGGCGAGACAAAGTGAAAATATGGAAATGGTTTGTCGCCTGCCAGGTAGAGCAATTGTCAGAGTATCGAAAAATCAGAGGCTGGAAGTCACACTGGTTTTTTACATTTAGTCAAGTTTTGACTAAATGTTTTAACGTAGAGGGGGAATCGAGACGAGGGTCGTGGTGTATGTGTGTGCGTGCGTGTAGAGCGATTCAGACCATACTACTGAACCGATCTTTATGAAATTTGACATGAGAGTTCCTGGGTATGATATCCCCGAACGTTTTTTTCATTTTTTTGATAAATGTCTTTGATGACGTCATATCGGGCTTTTCGTGAAAGTTGAGGCGGCACTGTCACGCCCTCATGTTTCAACCAAATTGGTTCAAATTTTGGTCAAGTAATCTTCGACAAAGCCCGGACTTCGGTATTGCATTTCAGCGTGGTGGCTTAAAAATTAATTAATGACTTGGTCATTAAAAATCGGAAAATTGTAAAAAAAAAATTAAAAATTTATAAAACGATCCAAATTTACGTTTATCTTATTTTCCATCATTTGCTGATTCCAAAAACATATAAATATGTTATATTCGGATTAAAAACAAGCTCTGAAAATTAAATATATAAAAATTATTATCAAAATTAAATTGTCCAAATCAATTTAAAAACACTTTCATCTTATTCCTTGTCGGTTCCTGATTCCAAAAACATATAGATATATGTTTGGATTAAAAACACGCTCAGAAAGTTAAAACAAAGAGAGGTACAGAAAAGCGTGCTATCCTTCTTAGCGCAACTACTACCCCGCTCTTCTTGTCAATTTCACTGCCTTTGCCATGAGCGGTGGCCTGACGATGCTACGAGTAAAATGGCATTGCGTTTCATTCTGTGAGTTCGACAGCTACTTGACTAAATATTGTATTTTCGCCTTACGCGACTTGTTTCCTCTTGTCTTGGGCCAATGGGGTCAGTTTCATCGGAATCTTTGAATACCTTTTTTATATTTAGTCAAGTTTTGACTAAATATTTTAACATCGAGGGGGAATCGAAACGAGGGTCGTGGTGTATGTGCGTGTGTCTGTGTGTGTGTCTGTGTGTGTGTGTGTGTGTGTGTGTGTGTGTAGAGCGATTCAGACTAAACTACTGGACCGATCTTTATGAAATTTGACATGAGAGTTCCTGGGTATGAAATCCCCGAGCGCTTTTTTCATTTTTTTGATAAATGTCTTTGATGACGTCATATCCGGATTTTCGTGAAAGTTGAGGCGGCACTGTCACGCCCTCATTTTTCAACCAAATTGGTTCAAATTTTGGTCAAGTAATCTTCGACAAAGCCCGGACTTCGGTATTGCATTTCAGCTTGGTGGCTTAAAAATTAATTAATGACTTTGGTCATTAAAAATCTGAAAATTGTAAAAAAAAAATAAACATTTATAAAACGATCCAAATTTACGTTTATCTTATTCTCCATCATTTGCTGATTCCAAAAACATATAAATATGTTATATTCGGATTAAAAACAAGCTCTGAAAATTAAATATATAAAAATTATTATCAAATTTTTTTTTTCGAAATCAATTTAAAAACACTTTCATCTTATTCCTTGTTGGTTCCTGATTCCAAAAACATATAGATATGATATGTTTGGATTAAAAACACGCTCAGAAAGTTAAAACGAACAGAGGTACAGAAAAGCGTGCTATCCTTCTCAGCGCAACGAATACCCCGCTCTTCTTGTCAATTTCACGGGCACTGCCTTTGCCACGGGCGGTGGAGTGACGATGCTACGAGTATACGGTCTTGCTGCGTTGCGTTGCGTTCAGTTTCATTCTGTGAGTTCGACAGCTACTTGACTAAATATTGTATTTTCGCCTTACGCGACTTGTTTTTCTTTTCTTCTGTTTTTGTTGCTATTTCTTTCTTTCTTTCTTTCTCTCTTTCTTTCTCTCTTTCTTTCTTTTGCTCTTGTCAGAGTATCGACAAATGAGAGGATGGAAAACACACGGTCCTTTTTTTCCCCTCTCCGACTTGTTCTTGTCTTGGGACAATGGGGTCAGTTTCATTGGAATCTTTGAATATCTTTTTTTTTCCTTTCTTTTTTGTTGTTGTTTTTTTCTTTCTTTCTTTCTCTCTTTCTTTCTTTTGTCTCTCTTGTGCTCTTTTATTTCTTATCATTTCGTTCGTTCTTTCTTTAGTTCTTTCTTTCCTTCTTTCTTTCTTTTGTTTTGGTCTCTCTTATGCTCTTTCTTTTTCTTGCGTTTGTTCTGTCTTTCGTTCTTTCTTTCTGTATGCGTGTCGTCTTATAATTTTCGGTTTATTTCAATTATTCTGTTCTTTCTTTCGCTCTTACTGATCGAATTTCTTTCTTTCCTTCTTTTGTTTGCGTTAGTGTGTGTGTGCGTGCGTGTGTATGTGTGTGTGTGAGTGTGTGTGTTTGTGTGTTTGTGGGCGTGACATAAAGAGAAATCTGCAGTGATTACTTCAAAGTAATATTTATGAGGTCGACCTCCAAGAACGTTCTTTAAAACTAGGAGCAGAAAGAAGCGGATCATGTGTAGATGGGACATGGCCGCTTCAAATGTTGTGGCAGAAAAATCAGAAAAACACGAAAGCAAGAAAGTGTGGAAGAAGACAGAGACATTCCTTACACATCTGTAGCGTGCAGAAAAAAACAACCCAAAGATGGTTAAGATATTACACAAATGTTTGACGTCTGCAGACGTTAGAAAATAAGCTTATGGCAGCACACCTAGGAACATGGTCAAAATAATAAAAAAATAAAAAAAGGTTTGGCTTCTTCAGATTGACGAGAAAAAGGCATAATTATATGGGAAAACAGCAACACACGTTAAAAACGCGGGGTCCAAAAGCAGCCAGTATACTGACACGACACCCAGGTGAACGTAGCACCAACACAAGTTTGACAGGTGGATGAAAAGACAGGGGTATCAGATCTACCCTTGTACCCGATGTCCCCACCTTGTTCTGTGTCGCCAGTGGTACGTCACATGTCGGATGGTACACCCGATTGCCGAGGCAGGAATGGATGAAATCAATTGACAGGAAGTAGGGTAAGGTTGCCTGGTATGGACCACTTTTTCTCTCGTGTTGATAACTAGCTTGTTTTCTTGCATATATGCAAATTATCCTTTCGTTTGTCAGAACGGGAGGTGGTCCTTATTATGAACCGGTCCATACTAGGCAACCTTCCCCTATGGATGTCAAAAATAGTGAAGAAAAATATCAACGGTGTTATCGCGGGACCTTGTTTTCAACATATTTAGAGGTTGGAGAAAAGAAGAAAACGTGATTTTTTTTCTTGATTTTTTTTTCTTCTTTCGCCCATTCTGCAAACTTGAAACAAAAGCAAATTTATGGATCTCTGAAGCGTGAAAGGCGAGACAGTATTTTTACGGGGCAAAAGGGACAGATGCGTTGTTCCCTTCTATCTAGGTATATGAAAAGAGGGATCACCTGAGGTTTAAAGTTCAGATGCAAGCAAAAATGTGTTTAACAAAGCTCAAGAGATATATATGTGATCAGAGCAAAATGTAATAATGGCATTTAAAAAAATGTAATTCACATTTCAAGGTCCGTTTTCACTGTTATGTGATGTGTTTTATTAAATATAGGCCTGAAGAATATGTACAACCCAGATGCTTGTAATATAAACTCTAATCGATTAATCAATCTGCAAGACCTCGTGAGGAACAAATACGCAGACACTCCTGCGACCTTATAGGCCTACTAGCGGTAATTCACACACACACACACACACACACACACACACACACACACACACACACACACACACACACACAAACACACACACACACATACATAAACACACACACACACACACACACACGCACATTACCCTCACACACACATTACCCACTGTATAGAAAACCTACAACAAGACCCCAAAGTTCACATCAAAACTTCTGCCTGAAACCGCAGACTGAAACATCGACTGAAGATACGGTGTACACGCTGTGACCTCAAGGGAAGACAACTCCGACGGAGCTTTGACAGGCCGCCGCACGATGGCGACACTGTCAACTGATAAGCGTCTGCTGTCGTCAAATGGTCGAGTGACGTTCTCACGGTTTGCGACATGTCTTCAAAACCAGCTCCGGAAATATTCCCCCTGTCCCACTCCGACTACGAGATAACGAACGAATA
>NC_090254.1:22798984-22816695 GCF_037325665.1 Littorina saxatilis
TATATAAATGATTTACCCCTGCATGTGTCCGATGAAAAAGTTAGATATGAGTTCTTCGCGGATGACTCTTCTGTTCACACCAGTCAAAAATCTTTGGAATCCGTCAACTCTTCTCTTCAAACAAGTGTGGATGAAATCACTGAGTGGTGCGTTTCTAATGTAATTATCATTCATCCGATTAAAACAAAGAGAATGGTGATAACCACGAGACAAAAACACCAATTAAGTCTTTTACAATTACAACTGTCAGTTGGTTCAACTCAAGTGCAGCAAGTTAGGGAACATAGATTATTGGGTGATACCATTGATCAAGAGTTAAAATGGCAAACTCATTTGAGTAATATTTGCAAACTAATATCAACAAGTTTGTACCTGTTATCAAAATTAAGGCATTACCCAGATTCTGCAGCACTCAAAATGTTCTATTACGCCCACATAATGCCTCATATAAACTTCGCATCGACACTTTGGGATAACTGCAATGATGTTCATTTAAAAAGACTCAATTCCCTGCATCGCCGAGCTGCAAAACTTATTCTGCATGATTTGAATAGGTCCACGGATGAAAAACTAAAGCTCCTGAATTTCCTCCCCTTGAAGGATCAGTTGACGTTAAACAAGGCTGTGTTCGTGTATAAAATTCTAAATGACGACTGTCCTAAATATTTGCAATCACATTTCAAACATGCCACAAAAAGATATGGGTCCCAAAAAAATCATCCCTCCTATACCTCGCATAGACCTCTACAAATCGAGCTTAGCCTTCTCGGGAGCGTTTCTCTGGAACTCCTTCCCGCAACAGATAAGAAATGCAACTTCAGTGAACATGTTTAAGAGACAGTCACGTTCACACATCATTCGTGAATGAAATGTCTTGTTCGATTGTTATTTTGTTAAACATTTTGTACTTGTGTTAACGGATGTGTAGCTGATCGGAGCAGAGCAACTTTATTCCCAAATGAAAGGTATAACTATGTCAATGTAATTTTGTAATTTTTGAGTTCTCCTTATGTAATTCCTTAAATGCACATTGTGTTGCCTTCCATACAATTTATTTCTGTATTTTATATGATTAAATTTATATTTTTTATGTGCGTCTGTCTTTGGTTTAAACAAAATTTTATTCAATTTTAATCATGACAAGGACAATGCATGGATGATTACATACTCAAGCATATAATGCTTATTTTAAGCAATCATAGTAATTACAAAACAAAGGTTAGCATGATGGCGGAATAAGTACATTAGCTCATTTCAGGAAACGAAAAACAAAACAAAAGACAAAACAGATACACAAACAAGCAGAAAATGGGAAGGGGTTGGTGATACAGGAGGTGGGGAAAGGGCAGCTAGCTAGTAGCTAGCTTAAGGGAAAAAGAAGAAGAAGAAGAAGACTTGGAGCGCCAATATTTGAGGGGATTTTTTCAATTGTAATAAGTGCACATAAGACACTCGCACAAAGTTAATGCATATTGTGATCAGAGGAAAAGTCACTACATTGCGCATAAATCGAGACATAATTGATAAGTCGGAGAACAACAAAAGAACATGAGAGAGGTTATGGGGAAAAATTTGTCAGGCAGCATGTCGCATGACAGTGTCTAATAAATGTAATGAGTGAAGTATAGAGGCTCATTTACGGAACCTGCGTCTGTCTTTATGTGTTGTATAAACATAAAGGACAGGTTGGAAGAATAGGCTTTGCCTAAAACCTTTATCCTTTTGTAATAAAGTTCTCAGTCTGAGTCTGAGTCTCTCTCTCTGTCTCTCTCTCTGTCTCTGTCTCTCTCTCTCTCTCTCTCTCTCTCTCTCTCTCTCTCTCTCTCTCTCTCTCTCTCTCTCTCTCTCTCTTCCATTCTGTCTCCGTCTCACCCCCACCGCATCGGACAGAGAGTCAGTCCCACGATTCGTTTAGTGTCTGGCTGACACTGTCACGCGTAGATCACACACTTCGATGACGAAATACACACAATAAAGGGACATAAGTAGCACATGTTTCCCGAAGTAACTTGAATGTCACGGCTTTGTAAAACAGCACCTTAAAAAGTTGGTTCATGCCGGTTTTCAACATTTACACACAACCCACGATAAATAGGGCATGAAAAGCATGTACTTTAACAGGTTTTTCTGTCATGATTTTCTGTTTAATTCCCTCCAACAAGAGCGTTTAATTCTAATGTTCAAAAGGAAAAGAAGATAACGTAAACCTGTACTGCTGAATTCCGTACGCATTTGTATGTTGGCCAATTGTGTTGACATACTACAATTACAACTTTGACCCCTCCCCTCCCCCCCCCCCCCTCCCCTCCCCCTCCTCTCCCCCCCCCCTCCCATTCCTCCAGGCTCACATCTACCTACACTGAACAGCATGCGATAGAAAATATTCCAAAGGATATAAACAACAATGATAACAACAACAACAACAACAACAACAACAACAACAACCAATCCAACCAGCCAACTATACAACCAAACAACCCCAAAAAATGTACTTTTTGTTTATGACTTGTCCCTCTTTGCACCAAAGAAGAAGCATAATTATTTTTAAGAGCAAAACAGATCTGATACTATGTGTTCGTGTTTCTATCTTCATTCTCACGGGCTTACAGTTTCAGTCGAGCCCTCGGCGAGGCTTGGATTTCAAGGTGAACCCATGGTAATTCTGCACACCTTGCATTATTTCCCTGCAAAATGGATACAAATGGCATCTGAAGACTTTTTCTTTAAAGGAGGAGGTATACGTTTTAGGGAATGCTTGCGCCACGAGATCTACTAAGTGAAGTTGCGTTTGAGGATGTTCATTGATTTAGGTGTTCATGCTTTCACATCGGATTAGAGCGTGTGTGTGTGTGTGTGTGTGTGTGTGTGTGTGTGTGTGTGTGTGTGTGTGTGTGTGTGTGTGTTGGTGGTGTGTGTGTGTTGGGGTGTGTGTGGTGGTGTGTGTGTGTTGGTGTGTGTGTGTGTGTTGGGGGTGGTGGTGGTGGTGTGTGTGTGTGTGTGTGTTGGTGTGTGTGTGTGTGTGTGTGTGTGTTGGAGGGGTGGTGGTGGTGGTGGTGGTGGTGTGTGTGTGTGTGTGAATTTTGCAAGAATTTCCTCTCAGAAAGCAGCCAGGCTGTTTATTTTGGCACGTGTCCAAACAGAAGGATGTTCATATCCCATGTAAAGGCCGAAATAGATCTCTGGTGATTCATATGCATTGAAACAAACAGACCAATAGCAGAAGATATCATCACACAGTCAGTCAATGTTAGATATATTGCTAATTCTCTGGACATTTTGTATTTACTGTAAAGAAATTACAAAAGTATTTGTCTCAGTTTTGGCTGTTCCATATCCCCCCTCTGATTGTTATTTCTTTTTGTTCACGCTTTTCTTGTATTTTTCAGTATTTCAAAATGTTTTTTCTTTCTTTAGTCACTTGCTCAACTAAATTCTGGGATAATTACATTTTCATATATATTTGTTTTGTTTTTAAATTTAGGTGTTTTTGTTTTTGAAGTGGGGAAGCAATAAAGAGGTCGTCGATATCAAAACTGATATCGACGGAAATGTCGTCGATATCACTTTTGCACTGAGCTCAATTTTGCCCAATTGACCAATGGAAATCCACGTAACATATGAAATAGAAATATATAAGTATATAGAAGGATTATATACAAATGGTACGAAATCCCATTCAGACTGAATGAACAGTGTCTCTTTATTTTCTAGATCACAATAGCAACCGAGAAATCGCGGTAAGGATCCTACTAGTCAGTGAGTACAGAAGTACAGATTATATGCTAATGTATGCAGCCTCAACCTATACGTAGAAGGGATGTTTATTATAGGTACAAAATGTCACACATACTTGGGCAATGTCTCTTTTCTTCAAGATGACAACAGCAAACGTATGCAAAACGTCACCGGGTACAGATTATTTGTGCACAAGTATGCAACCGCATCAGATAAGGACCAAGAAAGGGAGGAAATCCGAGACCAAAGAGTGAAAGGAAGGGACATAATACATCTGTGACAGGTGTCGTCTGCTTGGTTCTTGTTTCAATATGGCGAGGTCAGTCAGATCGTCTGTTGGTGTGACGTGTGTCGCGTACAGTCTTGCCGCGTTATTGGGGATGTATGGGGGAAGGGTGAGATCTTAAGTTGTTTAGAATTGTATTTCTGTGTGAAAAACGTTCAGTAGCTAGTACATCCGAAGACGATACTATCTATGTCTCTGTCTGTCTGTCTGTCTGTCTGTCTGCCTCTCTGTATGGATGTATGTCTTTCTGTCTATCTACGTATGTTGGTGTAGAAGGTAGGGAACTCGATCTTTTGCTTCTTGGTGATGTTTTACGGACTCTCTCTAGACTTTCACTCACCGACACGACAGATGAAATTGTGACAACAGCAGAATACTGGCATGGCAAACTTTATTCCTGTGTTTAACATCTTCTTCTCTCAAGCCACAATAGTGAATACAAAGTTGACTACATCTCCTGAGTTAGTGGAGCACACACAAAATACGTCCACACTCTTCCGACGTTCTCTCAGAGTTCTCTCCCACACCCTAGCATGTTCATACATAATCAAACTTTAGCTAGAGTCACAAACATCCAATCAACATCTTAGTAACCATCCGTAACCAAGACACTCTAAGCAGGTTCCGTGTTTCATTGGTTAAACTAAAGACAAGAGAAAAGGGGAGGGGGCGGGGTAAAGACTAAAAGACTAACACATTCGAGCCCAGCTGGCATCGTCTATCATCTACCCGGATCAAATTCAAAGGAATTCACACCTGCTTGAAAACCACTGCTACATGCCGCTAGCCGAGGAATACAGAGACAGACAGGCCGCCATATTACATAACAACACCTGCAAGCCAGCGGCTACCCGTCTCTTCCTAGGAGAGTGGCTTAAGTTCAAAGGATCAAAGACTGGTCAGAACATGGACACAGACGGCTAAGCGCGCTTAGGATCTACCTGAGTGGACATGTGCATCTCAAAATTAAACTTTAAACAGATAATGGGCATTACACAAAACATAAAGCGATCGGCAACATGAACTACAAACACTAGACTGGACTATGGACTGGGTGGCCGAGTGGTAACCAACGCACTTGCGCTCGGAAGCGAGAGGTTGCGAGTTCGACCCTGGGTCAAGGCGTTAGCAATTTTCTCCCCCCTTTCCTAACCTAGGTGGTGGGTTCAAGTGCTAGACGAAAAACCGAGGTCCCTTCGTGTACACTACATTGGGGTGTGCACGTTAAAGATCCCACGATTGACAAAAGGGTCTTTCCTGCCAAAATTGTATAGGCATAGATAAAAAATGTCCACCAAAATACCCGTGTGACTTGGAATAATAGGCCGTGAAAAGTAGGATATGCGCCGAAATGGCTGCGATCTGCTGGTCGATGTGAATGCGTGATGTATTGTGTAAAAAATTCCATCTCACACGGCATAAATAGATCCCTGCGCCTTGAGTCCGACTCTGGAGATACGCGCGCGATATAAGACTTGATATAACATAACAATGACAACAACTTTACTCTATAATTGGTGACTGGTCACCCTGTCACACTGGCACTCCAGCTCTGAAATGCATTGACCAGTCGCCGAGAGGCGCTGACGTCATTTCAAAAAAAGGATTTCCCTACTCATCATACCAAACGGTTTTGAAGATTTTGAAGATTTCGTTCGGGACGACGACGCCGTATGGCCGGTAAATTATAGAAAGGAAAGCGAGCGGTTAAGAACGAGCGTCGACAGAGCCAATTAAGGCGAATAGAATAATAAGATCATTTACCTATGACAATACTTATCCATGATGATTAACAAAATAGATCACATACGCATGAATGAGTGTATGTTTAACTGTCTATAGATCAATGGTACAATAGACGATTGACGCGTTTGTAAACCTCTGTGTGCCACTTCACAGTTCAACAGAGAGAACAGTTATTGCATTTCCTGACACCTCGGGTGTTGAGATTACTACACGCGTGTCTTAGGGTTTGTAATCGCAAAGATTTATCGTCGACTCCATTTTTATGCACCTTTACTGCACAATGGTACTTGCGATGAAAGGACACCCTTGGGATCAGGACAATGTGTTCCTACATTGCAGGTACTAGGTGGCCTGGCATGACAGGCATGCATGTTGGCCCTGTTTATGAACAAAAGGACGACAGACGGTGTCCTTTCTGGAGAGGTGTCCTCTCGTCGAAGGGAGCTCACATATTGCAGGCACCATGCACTGTTATATGTAATCCCCTGTGGCCATATTTTGCCGACATGCAAAGTTGATTCTTTAATAGTGGTTGCCCTTTGATGTCTGCGGTTTCACAAAAAGCAGTGTAGCTGAGATGTAAGCGATCCGTAAATGTGATGAAAGCATACATTGAAAGGTGTTGCCAAGGCGCTCAAATCGCCCATGGCATTTTCCGAATGTTCAAACAGTCGCAACAAAAAAGAAGCTTTTTTTTTTTACCTCAAGTACCCTCCCGCCCCTCCCCCCCCGGTTGAAAAATGGGTTCATTTGATTTCAGCAATATTTGTGTATGACGTCACAGGTCCTTGACCACACCTATATACACGCATTGGACATACAGAAAAAAATAGCAGGGAGCGGGGGAGAGGGAGGAGGGTGGTGGTGGTGGTTTTAGGGGCAGGGGTGTCAGAAGAGATTAAAAGGTGGAAGTAGCAAGAATATAAAAAATTACGTCCATTTGAGTGTGTTCGAACCTACTCCCCCCCCCCTCCCCCACTCCCACCATACCCATCTCCCCTGCAGCCCCCCCCTCCCCTAACCCCATTCAAACACCATCACCACCTGTAGCTGTATCACTGACTTTTCAACATGTAGTATGATGCGGTTGTCTCAGCGCGTGCATACTAACCAGCATTCGATAAGGGTCTGTCACTAACCAAACGTGACCACCCATACCACACAACGCCAAGAAGATGGGTTCCCCCACAGAGATACCGAATTTCACTTTAATGACCTTTCTCATTACTTAGACACGCGTGACAATCGTCTTACTCCACCTATCAGTTTAGCAGCTTGTCACTTCAAAAGGGGGATTTTCGGAAAGAATATACCCAGCTAATCTTGAAAATCTCTACCGAGAATGGGGATTTGGAGGAAAAGGAGACCGGTTTAAAAATCTCAAGAGAAGTGGGATTGTTCGGAAGAGAAGACAAGTATCCCTGAACTGAAAGATCTCATAGAAATTTTGTTTTGTGGTGAGAGAAAGACAGGTTTCGGGAAATATGTAGAATGAGAGGAATGTGATATAGTTATATGGTAATGTCTGGCGGTTGAAAGGAAGAATAAAAATACCTGCTGAAAGATCTAAAAAAAAAAAATCGTTTTGTCTTGAGAGAAAGGAAAACAAAAATCCAGAAAGAATGTGTACAAAGATAGGTGTATGACAATTGTGGCAGTATATATAATTTTCACTGTTCAGATAAAAAAAAAATTATAATATAAAAAGAAAATCTGTCCTTACTTTGATATATTATTTTATTGTTAACCCTTGTAATCACTGTGAGCCCAGGTCCACTTCGATTTTATCTCTATGATTCCTTCCCTTTGGATATTAACGTTTTCTGATGCTAGAATAGCCTCCCTTGCTCCTCTATCCGTTTGTTTTGGTTTGTGATTCGTTACATCTATAGTTCTTCTTTCTGCTTGATTTATGTGCTTTAAGGAGACCCTGGGATCGAAACGTCGTCGTTATTACACCCCCGGTATTTGTGTTTGTTTGTTTGTTTGTGTTCGCATATAGATCTCAAGAATGAACGGACCGATCGTCACCAGACTTGGTGAACAGGTTCTATACATTCCTGAGACGGTCCTTACAAAAACTGGGACCAGTCAAACACACGGTTAGGGAGTTATTGGTGTGTATAGGATTTGGTCGATGTGTTTGTTTGTTTGTTTGTTTGTGTTCGCATATAGATCTCAAGAATGAACGGACCGATCGTCACCAAACTTGGTGAACAGGTTCTATACATTCCTGAGACGGTCCTTACAAAAATTGGGACCAGTCAAACACACGGTTAGGGAGTTATTGGTGGATTAAGATTCTACAAGGACTTATAGAGGGACATATTAATGGTCAAAGGGAAATAACCTTCTCAGTTGGTGGCAGTGAGAATGGTTATTTCCCTTTGACCAAAGGGGGTGTTTTTCCTACCTCGGAGGAATTTCTTGTTCATTTTGTTTCGTCGTCTTCGTTCACGCGTTGAGTACAGTCATTTTGGGGATCTTTTTATCTATCGCTCTCACGGGCAGTCATCATTGTTCTTCTGTTCAGGTTTTTACATGTAATATGATGATACATGATGATACAATCGTTTACTTAACGTCACTCTGTAAAAACATCGGCGACATTTTTCTTAGATTAAAAACACACACAGGCGCGCACACAAACTTTCCCTATATGTACAGAGGTTCACCCCCCCCCCCCCCCCGCCTTCCCACCCCCCGCACACTCTCGCTCATCTAATAAAAAGTGGTAATAACAGATACTTGGATATAAAAGGGTATTCTTAAAATGTTCTGATACAAATATAAAGTAGCTATGAAAAGCAATGGCGTTAGTTGCAGTAATATTTCTTCATGTTGTGCCCCAAAAGACATTCTTGTGCTGTGCTCTGTGAGAGGTGTTTTCTTTGTGTTTAATATTATTTTGTTTGGACCTAGCTATTAATGTGTACATTGTTGTTAAACAGTTGTTTGTTGTATGTTTATCAGGGTTTGCTAGTGTGTAATAGGGTTCGTGTCCGTCTGTAGATGTTAGTTTCTTTGTTAGTCCTGTGTTGACAACTCTTCGACAAGCGCTTAGAACTGAACCCACGGAATACGCGCTATATAAGCTTCATATTGATTGATTGATATTGATATCCAGGGACCAAGTGGGTGCGTGTGCACAAGTCTAGCGATAAGTTTGGGACCTTGCAATGTACGTAATACATGTGCATTTTTTTCTTCTTCATGTAATAACTTTATAAAAAGCCACTAGTGCTCATTGCATTCCAAGTTTAATTCATACAAAAAATCCCATTCTGCACGGAGAACACTGACTAGGCGATTAAGCTTGCTTGTTTATGTCCAAGCCAAGCGGGGTGATGGTCTTATCCCATGCACAAGTCTAAATCTGATGATGATTAGTCGAATTCTTTACACGGGAAGTACTGCGCCTTTAATCAGTAAGGTGATTGAAGCATATGAAAATGTATGGTAATTAGGAAGAATACAAATATCTTCTTAAAGATCTCTCAGAAATGTCATTTTAATTTTGTCTTGAGAGAAAAAAAATCCAAGAAGAATATTAGAATGACTGGTATGTTTTATATAATCTTTAGTAAAGATAAAAACAATTATTACAATTTTCAGATTTTTAATGACCAAAGTCATTAATTCATGTTTAAGCCACGAAGCTGAAATGCAATACCGAAGTCCGGCCTTTGTCGAAGATTGCTTGGCCAAAATGTCAATCAATTTGATTGAAAAATGAAGGTGTGACAGTGCCGCCTCAACTTTTACAAAAAGCCGGATATGACGTCATCAAAGATATTTATCGAAAAAATGAAAAAAAACATCAGGGGATATCATACCCAGGAACTCTCATGTCAAATTTCATAAAGATCGGTCCAGTAGTTTACTCTGAATCGCTCTACACACACACACGCACACACACACAGACACACATACACCACAACCCTCGTCTCGATTCCCCCTCTAGGTTAAAACATTTAGTCAAAACTTGACTAAATGTAAAAGGAATAGCTGCTAAAGTGTTTGTGTGTGTGTGTGTGTGTGTGTGTGTGTGTGTGTGTGCGTGCGTGCGCGCGTGCGTGCGTTTGTGTGTGTGTGCGTGTGTGTATGTGTGTGTGTGTGTGTGTATGTGTGCGTGTGTGTGTGTGCATGTGTGTATGCATGTACGTTTGTGTGTGTGTGTGTGTGTGTGTGTGTGTGTGTGTGTGTGTGTGTGTGTGTGTGTGTGTGTGTGTGTGTGTTTGCGCGCGAGTGCGTGTGTGTCTTCCTCTTTTTTTACGACCGTGAGAAGCACTGTGAGAAAGAGCAGATTAAATCATACCCTATCAACATTTCCTCAAAAGCACCCAGGAATGTAATCTTTTTATCCAAGCAAGATTTCCAACACTATGAAAAGGCATAAAGCAGCGAGAGACTTAGCGAGTTTCAACGCTTTAACCGTATCAGGTGTCACATAAGCTTCTGGCATCTGCACTCGTAACATCAACTTCCACATACTTAAAATTTTACAATTCGGTGTCAGTTTTCATGAGCTTTCGCCCATTATGTAGCAAAAGTTTGACCCGTGTGTCAGTCTTTTTTCTGTAAAGAAGTGGTTCGGTTTTCATTGCGAGAGAGTGTAATTAGAGGGTTCACATTTTATGCGTTGTTGTCGTCGTTGTTGTTGTCAATTTGCGTAAGATTTATGTCGTAAGAAACGTCACGTTTTCTTTGAAGAAGTGTGTCGTCTTTCGTCATTGTGTGTGTGGCCTCCGCCGACACTTTGCTTTGATTCTACGATTTTTTTCCTTGCTAGCTAACAATAATTTATTTTGATGTCAAGTTGTGTACATTTATTGGCCAATGAACTACCGAAATTCATGAAGGGTGTACACGTATTCCCTTTCACGCGGATTTGATGGCTGTCTTGTCATTTCTTCGTAGATAGTGAACTTCTGATCTGCTGCTATCATAAAATGTTTACTACATTATGATTTAAAGCAGATAATGACAATCTACATGTCAAAGGTTTGCGCTTGTCGATTGTTATCAGTAGTTTTGACGTGGTTTATGATATCGAAGGAATGAAACGAAGTGCTATGTGCAAAATAACCCTAAGTTCATTCGAAGCTTTGCGCTTGCCTTTCGAAATTTAACTTAAAATTGCCTTTTTTTTTGTAACCATTACTTTAAACGTGTTTTCAAATCAAATCAAATCAAATCAAACAGTTTATTTACCAAATGCAAAGCACAGGATTTTGTTATGGTGTATGCATCCAAACTTCACACTCCTTCCACCCGCATATTATATCATAATAAATATGTACAGATAAAGTGTTCAATTTCACTGGGCCTATTTACATGTGTACACCAACCAGACAGTTCAAAACAGACTGGTTGTTCTTTTAGCACCAATTTGACAGGAGTAATCACAGGTTACATGGATAAAGATAAATGAATTCCCTAAAATCATATCTAAAAATATAGTCATCAATATAATAAATCCGAGTACATGCTAACATTCAAAGGACACAACCCTTACATCTATTAAGATATTTCATTTATGGATACTCGATCCCTTTCAAAACTTTAACTGACACATATCACAAATCTAACAGATCTAAGAACGATCCACCATTGAGGCCGGTTTTACTTGCACATTTCTTTTAAAATAACCAACTGTTTCACTCCATCGCAATTGCTGAGGTCTTGTGTTGGTCAAGCTTTTAATAAGGAGTACGTAAGACCATCCTTTTCTGTGTGGACACGTACCAAAAGTTAACAGCATGGGTACTCTCTGGGAAGAGTAGGACTTTTCCATGAATTTATCTTTTAACGGACACTAGTTGCAGTTTTTTTTAAAATTAAATCTACTTACTTTCAGACCTATACTTTATTTGACTACCTTTGTGTGTACACGTAAGTACGTCAGTGACTACGTAGGCATGTACAAGATCCTTTTGTCAATGGGTGGTTACAGAAATACGAAAATACCCAGCTTTGCATTCCCCGAGAACAGAGTACGACTGTCAAAATAGTCGGGGGTGGGTGGTGGTGGTGGTGGTGGTGGTGGTGGTGGTGGTGGGGGGGTGGTGTGGGGAGGCGGCCGGTCCTGCGAGTAAACGCCCACGCGTGCAAAAACACGAGTGCACGTGGAGGAAGAAGACGATGTTATAGTGTCTATCAGCGGCTTGCGATTTGCAACTTAACACTGGTGTCACTTTACGGGAACAGTAACTGTTCTTGAGTTTTATGCCTGCACACAAATATCATGCATTAAAATAGGAAATGATAACGTGCTAAATACACGCGACAGCCCATCCGTGCAAAAAGTGCACTTGGGAGCTACACCCCACAAACGCAGAGGAAAAAGACGATTTTAGTGTCTATCAGCGGCTTGTGATTTGCAACTTAACACTGGTGTCACTTTACGGGAACACTTCTTGACTTTTATGCCTGCACACAAATATCATGCATTAAAATAGGAAATGATAACGTGCTAAATACTTTGACACTCCATTGTGAAGACAACTTGACGCGACGGTGTGCTTAAAGTGCAAGCTTACACCATAATGATGAAAATGATTCGAAAATTTTAAAAAAAAGTGCAATAGAAGGGAGTTGGATGGGGTCGTGTGTGAGTGGGAAGGGGGGAGGGGGGACGGGGGAAGGGGAGTTGGGATTAGTGAAAAATCCAAAAACGAAGCAATATAATTCAAGCTCTTTTACAATTTGAGATGCTTACTTTGTTCAAACACAAACACAGTATCAACGAAGTCATGGCTACAATTTTACTTAGTGATCCTTACAATTCCTCGTTCCCGGCCCTTCACTTCAGTACGGGCACAGTTCTGTTCATGAAAACTGTTTTACTTCTTATCTTAGGTCTGTCTTCAGGCTGTTCCTCCACATTCCAAAAATCGACATACTTTTGTAAGATTTGGTTAAGTTCATTTTGCACATTGGCACCAGTGTCAGTTAAGAAATTAATTCCATACAAAATTCCGACTCTGTACGGAAAACAGGCTGTGTATGTGTCCAAGACAGTGGATGGATGGTTATATCCCATGTAACAGCCTGCACAGATCTGAGAGGAAATGTGCCTTTAACTCATTGTCTCCCAGGTACGGATATATCCGTACCCATTTATATGGCTCTATCTGACCTGGTACGCATATATCCGTACACTCAGTCACTTCAGTCGCTTCCTGTAACGTCGATCTAACGCCTGCATTCCATCTTGTTGATACACAGTTTCTACACAGTTACTACAATTCTGAGTGACCTGCTGCAGCACAGCTGGTCTCGGCTAAAAAAACACACGTGGTCAACATAGGTGGGGTAGAAAGTGTCAAGGACTGTGCCTTTAAACTTGTCCAGAAACAAAGACTGAAATAAAAAGCTTAGAAAGCTTACTGCGACTTCACTAAGAGTGTTACTGTCTGTTCTTCTTCGCTTGTGGGCTGAAACTCCCATGGCCATGGTTGTGTATGACCGTCTTTACCCCGCCGTTTAGGCAGACATACGCGTACGCCCTTTTTTTTTGGGGGGGGGGATGCATGCTTAGTATATTCGTGTTTCTCTAACCCGCCAAACTCTGACATGGATTACAGGATCTTTTCCGTGCGCACTTTGAGAAAAATGTCCACCCTTAACCCACCAGGCGCGGCCGGGATTCGAACCCACGACCCTCCGCTTGGGAGGCCGGCAGCTTATCCACTAGGCCACTGCCTCTTGTCTCCTATTGTGCGCTGTGTTCCTCCGCGTCTTTGTCTTGGCGGTTTCTGTTGGAATTGAACTTGTGTATCCCCCAAGCGTAGACATTGGAATGTATATAAATCTCCCTGTGGTGTGAGTTAGGTATACATACATTAGGGCATTCCTTTTACCTCGGTTTAATCTCTGGAAGATCTGGTTCCGAGTACAACTGAGGTTCATTAAAGTAACCTGTTCGGAAGAAACGTGAAAGCGTCAATCGGGTGCGTTGAAGACGGTGTTTGTTCTGAGGGACAATTTGCTTTGTACTCTGCCTGTCTTTCTGTTTTTCTGTCTGTCTGTCTCTGTCTCTGTCTCTGTCTGTCTCTGTCTGTCTCTGTCTCTCTCTCTGTCTCTGTCTCTCTCTCTCTCTGTGTCTCTCTCTCTCTGTGTCTCTCTCTCTTTCTCTCTCTCAGTCTCTGCGTGAGCTGTCCCTCTCTCTTTGTCTCTGTGTCTGTCTTTACTGAAAAGGTTAACAAAGTCATCGAGAGAGAGAGAGAGAGAGAGAGAGAGAGAGAGAGAGAGAGAGAGAGAGAGAGAGAGAGAGAGAGGGAGAGAGAGAGAGAGAGAAAGAGAGAGAGAGAGAGAGAGAGAGAGACAGGGAGACTGAGTGACAGAGACAGGGAGACAGAGAGACAGAGACAGATCGACAGACAGAAAGACAGACAGACAGACACAGAAACACAGGTGTCGCTGCACTGTACTCATACCCCCCACACCCAAGAAGAACAGAACGAATTACGCTGTACATGTACAGGGTTTGCGACTTTCAAACAAATGACGTCTGTGGAACATAAACGACAATACACCTTCGCGTGCTTGTCACGAGGGGCGCGCGTGCACTGAAACAAACAGAGATCAAAGCCTATCGCAAACACGTACATACAGCCACAACCCCCTCCCTAACCCTCCACCGTTCCCAAAGGCCCCGGGGGTTACTGACGCCCTCCCCCCTCCCCCTCCGTAGATGTAGGTAGATAATTTTACAGGTGCACTCCACATAGCACAGAGTCGACATTGTGTCTCACGTATTAGTGTGGCACTGTGGTTTTGACATGTGTGGGTGTGATTTTGTGATTTGTGTGTGTGATTTTGTATTAGTTTATTTGTTTGTGCCTGAATTATTAGAGAGGTACATGAGGTCTTGTTGAGGTGTGATTCTGGGAGGGGAGGGAGGAGGAGAATGGGCGTGGTTGCGGTGGATGTGTGTGTGTGTATGTGTGTGTGTGTGTGTGTGTGTGTGTATGTGTGTGTATGTGTGTGTGGGTGTGTGTGTGTGCGTGCGTGTGTGTGTGCGTGCGACTGTGACTATTTGACTTCTTGGGTTTAACGTTCTCTGAGACCTGTTGGTCTATATTGGAACAGGTATTATTGGTAAGACGCTGTGTGTATGGCGTGATATTTTGACTCGAACAAGCCCAATGCAGCTGTCTTCTTCGACATGCCAGCCCTTGGCTTGTTTCGTCAAACTATCGAGATAATATCATGATAATGAGTTCCAAGAGATGATGCATGCGCGTCTTGGTGTTTTCCAAGCCCTGAGAACTTGGGATCTTTTTAGTGCGCACGCACGGAGATGCCACTCGGACACCACAGAGAGTCTGCACAAAGATGATTCCGAGAAGTGAATCTCTCTCCGAATCTGGGATCCGAACCCACGCCGACAGCAAACAACTGGTTATAAAGCCAGAGCGCTACCGACTGAGCTATGCACATCCCAGCCCAAAGACACGCTTTATCACCTTCGTTAAAGCTTTAACGAATACCATCTTTCTCGTTTAAACAATCATGCCAACCGCCACAGATTTGTTCAAGCTTTTACCATGAGAGATTTTACTCTTTCACTTGGATATATATATAGACGGAACATAATTATACAGCCCGGTCGATTCCTGTAGATAATGGGAATTGTTTGCTGAATTGATTTGTAACTGATTGACACACGTGTCAATCTCCTTAATTAATTCAGAATATTTTCCCACTGACTCTGCGCAGAACCAAGCCAGGGTGTGGACTCTTGGTATGAGTCCAACAGGAAGCCTTCTCTCACCCCAAATACGCTTTTATGTAAATTCTGTTTTATTGTCAGACTTTTTAGGTGTAACTATGTGTCTATTACTTATCTTATGTATTTTCATCTTTTTAAAAACAATTTGTCTATATTATCTTATACCGAGCAACAAAAGAAACGCGAATTTTCTCCAGAAAAACGTTTAATCACAATTTTAAAATGTCATTTCTCATAAACGTAACATCAAAACGAATCAAAATCACGGTGGTATGTTCCTAGCACACTGTACTTGGCTGTGGCATGGTCTTTTGCTGCCACGGGCAAAGGGAGCCTCTGCCGATGGTCAGTACGGTGTGTGACCCCCATGGACGTTGATGATGGCCTAGCAGCGGCGCCTCATGGAGTGAATAAGTCGGTTGATGGCGTCTCTCGGGATGTTGCACCAAGGCCTGACGCAGTTCTGCGGCAGTTCTTGGTCCTGGGCGTAACTGGTTGACCTTTCTTTGAAGTTGGTCCCAGAAATGTTCAATAGGATTCAAATCTGGGCTGAGGGCGGGCCAGGCCATGATGTCGATGTCATTGTGCTGCAGGAAGGCCTGGGTGACCCTGGCTGTGTGCGGGCGAGCGTTGTCTTGCTGCAGAACACAGTTTTTGCGCGCCTGGAAAAAGGGCACAATATGAGGCTGTAGGATCTGGTCAATATAACGCTGTGCTGTGATGCCGTTTCCCCGACTAGGACCAAGATTGTTGAAAAACACAGGTCCCAGGGATTGGTTGAGGCCGATTCCACCCCAGACCATGACGTTTGGTCCACCCTGGGCATTGTGTTCCATGACGCAGTCACCAGCATAGCGTTCACCTCTTCTTCGCCACACTCTGACACGCCCATCAACATGACTAATGCAGAAACGGCTCTCATCGGTGAACAGAATGTTTCGCCATTAATTGTCTCCAGTTCCAGTTGATGTGATCCTGGCGCGCCATGCGATGTCTCTGAGTGAGGACTGGTCCTCTAGCGGGACGGCAGTTTTGGAGGTCTCGCCCAGCAAGTCTTCGGCGTATTGTCTGGCCACTGATGAGTCTCTGGTGGTTCCCGACGGTGTTCCTGGCTGTTTCATTGGCTGTATGGAATCGGTTTCTTAAATGATGACGCAGGATCTGGCGATCTTGTCTCTGTGTGGTAACGCGAGGTCTTCCACTTCGTTGTGTATCAGCAGTGCTTCCAGTGTTGACAAAACGTTGCTGAAGGCGATATACTGTTGACAGATGCACATTGAAAGCGACTGCTACCGCTTCTGGGTCATCACCAGCCGACAATCGACCCACTGCCCTCTCGCGTTGTTCTGGTGTCAATCTTGGCATCTTGACTCTGTCAAAAGTTAGAC
Organism: Littorina saxatilis; assembly: GCF_037325665.1. Classification (NCBI taxonomy): domain Eukaryota; kingdom Metazoa; phylum Mollusca; class Gastropoda; order Littorinimorpha; family Littorinidae; genus Littorina; species Littorina saxatilis. The sequence goes on from NC_090254.1 coordinate 22,815,879, forward strand.
TGGCAGTAAGCGTGCCATGGTCTCTTTTTAGTACTAATGCATCAGTGAACACATCTCACACATGAGGTTTCCCCTACTCCGCTTGCACGTGCTGTACGCGCGCATCATGTGTTTGACGTGGAAACTGCTTGTCCCGTGCGTTGAGACAGCAGCAATGGGAAAATATTCACACAAACAGCTTTCTTACACATGACTGCATAGTGCATCTATATCCCGAAAATTGTCACTCTCAGATCAACTGCGTTTTTTAAAAATCAAAATATCGAAAAATAATTCGCGTTTCTTTTGTTGCTCGGTATATATAACTATAAGTGGTCGTTGTCTATGATTTTTGTTTTTGATTTTTTTTGTAATGCTTGTATGTTATTTCCTACAAGGAAAATTTTTATATGTAAAATGTTGAATTTTAATGTCTAATGTAAAGCGCCATGAGACTGTCATTTGGCGGTGAACAGCGCTATAAAAAGAATGTATTATTATTATTATTATTATTACAAGCCCGGGCCTATCTGTGGTGGTCAAATGATCGCTTACAAGAACATGAGTGTACCTTGGTTTAATGAACATGCAAACATCGTCTTATTTTGGTTTTTATGCAATAAAGGTTCAAATCAAATTAATTAAAAAGGAAGTGTCGCAGTTGACATTTTGATGTCGCAAAAAAGAAAAAAAGCTTTAGGCGTTTAATTCATACACACGAAGACACGCTTATTCAGCTTTCCTTAGCTCATTTCGTCAAAACTTAGCGGCCCTCGATGTTTTCATTAACCCTTCCGTTTGAGGGTGACTGAGTCGCCCGTGAAACATAATGTTACAT